>NW_023396857.1:0-200926 GCF_011125445.2 Fundulus heteroclitus | reverse complement strand
CCGGGCTCAATGCTTCAAACTACATCGGCTGTGAATTAGAAACAGAGCTCCTTATAATCCGCTGAACCTCTTTTTAAAATGGGTTAGAGCTGCACTAGACCTTTTTAAAGGTAAATAACCTCGTAATATGCTTATAAAAAAGACCAAAAACAGTTTGATTGTGATAAAATAAGATTATATACACCAAGCCTCCATCTTGATAGTGTTTTGATAGTCCTTTAATTTGCGTGATTAGCAGATATTAACAGATGTGGCGCCATCTAGTGACAGTATTGCAGAACTATCCTAATGCCAGTTTGCTTAATTAATAAATCAGTATTAAATAATGGTGGATTGAGCCTGACCCTCTGCAATGCCTCACAGTAAAGCAGCAGCTCGCCGTGATCAAAGATCAACCGTTATTAACTAAATAAAACGATCTACAGCAACTTTAAGAGCCTCATATCAGAAAATTTACTAACATCAGTCAACTCTGCGTCACATCTGAGCCTCGGCAGGTTTAGCTTCAGTGAACATCAACGTTCAGACTGGATTCCCATAGACATTCCAGGCTTTTTCTTCTTGAAATCATATATTTTCCTCATTGGATCTTGGACCTTTCTTCATTGTCTTGCTGGGAGATGCTAATAGCCGTTAGCCGCTTCCTTGTTTTAACCCCTGCTGCACATGCGCACTACTTACATCCGTTAATGGCGTAGATAAACTGATGGCTATACACCTTTTAATTGGACCTGCTAAAGAGACTCTGGGTTGATGGGACAGCCTTTGTTTTACCACTCACTGCTTAGATAAGGAGTTTTATCTTTATGGAGATTCCTGCTATAAAGATACCAGTGAGATTAATAGAAAAACTGCAAATACATTTTTAGCCCTGCGATGTAGAAGCGTTGGACACATTTTTAGGTTACAGAGACTGACGTTTTAGCTGCAGTAGGCTTTGGTTTTTAGCAGAAAATCTTACTTATCAAGATGTACGAAAAAGGCCATATAAAGGCTACAGAAATGCATAGAAAATCCCACAATGTCAATATTTATTAAGCAAAACGGGGTTGGGCTCTGACGATCATCTCTGTGAAAGAAGAGCAACAGAGTAGTTTATTGGCGGGTATTATCACAATGCCTGGATAGAAAGACATCATCAATGACTTTAGAGAAGACAGCTGTTGCTGCCTTAGGGCTATTTCCTAATTATTTTCAATCATCCTGTAAAGAAAGATTATTTGCCATTGGTAAACATTGAATAGGTTTCCCTAAAAGGGACGTTGCAACGAAACAAAACCAACCAAAATCTCCATCTCCGACCGTGCAGGGCCTCATTTAGCGTATTAAATGTTACAGCACAATAACAAAAAAAAAGACTTAACAAGTATGGCTTGTTTGAAAGTATTGGCAGAAGAAAATCTCTGTCCAAGCTGTCACTCCTGAAACAGAAATGGCATTGTCCCCTTTAATAAAAAAAAAAAGGCAATGTCTAATCCTTTCATACGCGTGAAGTTAGATTTCAATCAATTGGACCAGATCATGTTTATTTTGTCTTTAGGCGTGAAGTTAAGACGGTATACTTTCATTTTACATTGACTGTAGTCTAGCTGAAGAAACCACATTGTTTTAAAGGGTGCAGATAAGATTTTAGCCTGACTGATTGTGAGAGAATGAGTCGAGATCAACCCCCCCCGAGATGAGGCTGGAATGAGGAAGGAAACGAGGTCTGCTGTCGAGTAGGAGTCCAGTCTTGAGGATGTACTTGAAAGGGAGTTGGAGGAAGAGCATAGCACACATTCCTGGTTGTGTGTCGTGTTGGGCGGGCTTGGCATAAACACAATGTGTCCTCCAACAGTGGAGGCTTGTCTGCGACAGGCCAGCCTGAAAAGCGAGGTGTTTGGTTTGTTCTGTTTGCTCTGGAGAGGGTGGAGGCTTCCGCGTACGACAACAGAAATTTATTCGATTTGTCTGTTGGAGCAGCGGAGAAGTTAACCAGAGAAGAGATGGTTGTGTCTGGAAAGGCTTAATGGTAAAAAGTCTGCAGCAAAAACACAACAAAAAAAGTCCCCCAGATAGGTGACCCGTCTGTGTTCAGTCATCCAGGGTTCTGGAGTCGCTGTTCTGAACCAGGATCAAAGTTTTAAGAGCGTCCCCTCTGCAGCCGTACGGGCCTTGTTCTCCTCGTTTAATCCCAGGAAAGACTCCCCGTGTGGCATTAAATCTCGTCACCCCACCTCCTGCCACAGAAAAATTCAAGCCGGTGACAGAAAACTATTTACGCAAACAGAACACGGATGAGGAGGAGCTGATCCGTGTTACTTGGAAAAAAACGTTCAGAGTTGGAACTTTGCCCTTTTTTTAAATAAAGAGTTTGGGGTCTTCACATTAAACGTGGCTCTATTCTGAACACTCTGGCTGCTAATTACCCTCACTGATTGCCTCACAGCCCGTTACGCATACCTCTTTAAGGAAGTTAAAAAGGTAGCGCGGGTGACTTTTTTTGTTATTTCCTCCTTCTTAAGTGCACAGTCTACAGAGCCTGTGTGATCACACATACTTTGAAGGATTAATGTCTCTAAGCTCTAGCTCATTTCTTGTTGGACTGCTCCCAGAAAGAGAATTTCATCATAAAGTCGACTAAAGAACTATTTCTTCTCATGCCAGGTTAGGATGCATGTTCGTTTTCTGCTTAAATGTCCCAACAATTGGGCTGAAAAGCAAACGGACCGGGTGAAGAAATGAACGAGAGGTTTTTTTTGTTGCGGTGGGCAGTGTCAACACACCGTTATGCAACAGTGGACTGTGTGATACGGAGTGAAGCAACGCGCCCAAGTCACCGCCAGCTTATATTGACACACAGCAGCGAGATATGGCCGCATGTAATGTTGAAATATTCATTCCTGGTGTGTCGCGGTCCCACAAATATGGGCCGACGTTTGCTGGAACTGATCCTAGATATGGGAGTGGGATGTTTATATTGCATGCATGCCAAGTGACTTTATGACTTTAGTTGGATTTGATGTAAATTAGAAGCTTGAATGTTTTTTTTTTTTTTTTCCTTTAAGTAATATTTCACAACAGGCTGGTACTGTTTTTTTTATTTAAAAAAAAACCCCGCTACTGTTAAGGGTTGCACAATATATAGCAAATATACAGTCATCATGATGTTGGTGTATGCAATATCAATATCGCAAAGCACTTGTTGTCCAATAATTGTCTGTTGAGTTTTATGAACTTGCATTTTCTAAGCTAACGTAATGTTTAGCCAGCTGGACGGAGTGTCAGTGCAGAGGATTGTCACACATTAGTGACATTTACCAAAACGCTGAAGGTCACAGAGAGATTCAAGCAGAACGCAACTGATACCGTCATTGCAATTTGCTAATATCTCCATTATGCAGCCCTACTACTATTCCAACCTCCTAATCTGGACATCTGCATATAGCTTTGTTTTTTTTCTTCAAATAGTGTAAAATGCTCTTTGTCCCGCATTCATGTTTTCATGCAGGATGTTGTGTAAATTGCATCCAGTAGGTCTGTTTTTAAACCATTTTCTCTTCCACCTTGCTGATCCTAATATAGTCTTAAAGCTCGCAGTCGAAAGGAATTCATTGTGACCCCTGTCAGGACTCAACAACCAACAAAGGCAGGAAGAGGTTTAAATAAATGGACAAATGAACACATCATTTGCACTTATAGCCATTTCCTCTGTTTTTTTTCCTCCCGCCCTGATTTCCCTTTTCTCTTTACCTTTTATAGGTTTCTGTTTGGGAGAAAAACATGTTAGTTTGTAAAAGCCAGCATGCATTATGTGAGCCGTCATTTGAGATTCGATATTTTCATTTGTGGCCCCAGCTATCACTTTTCCAAAAAAAAACAACAGAAAAATGGATTAAAAACTATTGTAAAAAAAAAAACAAAAAAACAAACATGGTTTTTCCTTCGATTTTTGTTCAGTCTAACTGCTAGACTGAAATGATTTCTGCTCTGCAAACTTTATAAACATATGCGGTTAGCTATAAAAGGCTAATACCCTGTGGAATGTGTGTTTTAATATTAGCCTCAGGCTACTAGTTCTTGCATTATATATTCAGATTGTTGGCATAATTATACTATTAGAAAGTCTGTAGATGTATGGATCTTTTAGTCTATTGGTTGGTTTTTCATCATTAATGGTCGTTGCTAGCATGCTGACGCTAATAGCAGAGAGTCATTAGCCTGTAGATGCTAGGCATCAACTCCTCTGTGCTAGTTGTTGCATTTTAGATGCTAATCATTAGCATCCTGATGCTACTATTAAATCTTGCGTCGACATGTATGGCGTTAGCCTTTAAGTGGTTGTTGCTCCATTATTCAGGGTGATGGTTGCCATCTTGATGCTGTATAATAGTGTGTAAGAGTGGGCCATTAGCTTAAAAATGCTAGTTGCTAAAGGAGACGTGCTAATCTTTAGCTAATGTCAGACTGTTTGTTATTCCTCTCATTTCATTTGCATTGGTATTAGCTTTCTTGATGCTTGTTCTGGAAATTTTTTTACTAATGGTTAACATTAGCAACTTAATTGGGATATCAGAAAAGGTGATATTTGCCTAAATATGCTAGGCGTTAACATCTCAATGCTAGTTGCTGTATCAATTATATACTAACCTTTTTACTACTGTTGTCACGATTAATAATTTACTTTGTGATTGGCTTGAACACTGAAGTTACTAATGTTTCTGTAGCCTAGACATGCTAGCTAGCTAACATAGTTACCGTCCTGATACTAACATTATATTCATTCTTTACTGAGTTGTTTCAATAAATGTCATGATACGGGTTCAAATTAAGTCTGGTTTCTTAGAAAACTTGTGTCAATACAACTGGAAAGAGCTACTTCAAAAAAAAAAATCATAAATTATCATCAACTAATATGTTTAGCTGGTATAAACTTTCTGTAAACACTAATATCAGTAGCATCTTCATCCAGGTAATCAGATTAAATCTAAAGGAACTGCAAAAAAAAGTTTGCTTTGTGGTTTAGGTTACAGGAAATAAAACAGCTTTAATGTTTAAAATGCAAAATATCTGCTTTTAAAGCAGTTTGCATGACCATCGCTTTATATTCCTCTTATCTTGCTTATGAAGAATAAATGCAATATTTAAGGCTCATAACACTCCCACTATCTAAAAGCAGCTTGTTTTCATAAATACGGCGCATACTTGTATTCTTTTGTTGTTGTTTTTTTGTCTCCTCTTCTTCTTTAACACGTTTCCATGATATAAGAAAGACCCTGGATGAGGTTTAATCTTTCAGAAACTTCTGCACAGCCCCGTGTTTCCAGCGCTGGCCTTTTTTTGAGCTGTAAATATTTAACATGAGTAAATTATTTGTCAGGCTGAACTGATGGGGGACGCCCAGCCTCTCTATAAATAAAGTAAAATCCTTCCCAAAAAGCCTCTGGAAGGACGAAGTGGAAATAAATCTGAGCAGATTCACCAATAATGACCAGATCTCCTCATGTTTGTGGCTATGGAGCACACATACAGGCTTAAAGTCCTGTTCATGTGTGTTCCTCCTTCAGAGATATGAGAATGTGGCCATAGGATGTCTCATTTTGTCTGTTTTAGTGCCCCCCCCCCCCCCAAACACCCCCCATCTTCAGCTGTTATCCAGCATTCATCCGTCTGTGACCCGGTATTCCTCCTGGTCCTAAGAAGATTGCTTCACTGTCCGGCCTCTTTAACATTTCTCCTCAGCTTTCCCATATTTTATCACTCTTGCTCTGTCCTGTCCCCCCCCCCTCCCCCTCCCCTCCCTCATTTCCTCTCCCCCTCCTGTCCTCCTGGCCTTAATCCTCCCTTTCCTTTGTTTCTGTTAGCTGCTATATTAAGGCTGCTCTGCGCTGGACGCAGGCGACGCAGCCCGCTGAAAACAGTCTGTGTTAAGTTGTTGACTCACATAATGGTATATGTGAGGGGGGGCATTAGGCCGGCCAAGGAGTACACAGCAATTACGGGTTTGTCTGCTCCCTCTGGGAGGTGTGTGTGTGTGTGTGTTTGTGCCGTATATTACAGCTCTGTGTTACAGACTACCTGTCAGCACACGAGCCCTCCCTCAGCTGGTCTGTCTTTGAGCACACATGTTAATGATCACCTGTCCAGGCTGGAGGAGATAATGAGGCCAGAGCAACTCCTGCTGCGGGGCTCCCAGCCTGCAGGCTGCTCACTGCAAAAACAGAACTAGAAATAAGTCAAATGTTCTTAAAATTAGAGTACTTTTCCTTGATTTGAGCAGGTAAATAAGATGATCTGCCAATGGAATAAGAATTTTTGCACTTAAAATAGGAACAACTCACCTCCATCATCTTATTTCAAGTGCAGGATGTCTAATTATCTTATTTTAGGGGTCAAAATACTCATTACATTGGCAGATAATCGTATTTACTTGCTCAAACGAAGGATAAATACACTAACTTTAAGAACATTTTACTTATTTTTAGATCCGTTTTTGAAGTGCTGGCACCGTGGCTCTGAGCCTCACAACCAACCTTTTTATGCTCCGTTTTACTCCCGTCGTTCCCGATCTGGGTCAGAGAAGCTGCCGTAACGTTTGTTTGGAAGGTTTTTTTTATTTGTTTTAACAGACCTGGGAGAAGGTTGTTGGCCACAGGCTTCGGTCGTTCCCCCCTGAGCTCTTCAGATGTCAGAGTAGAAAGCCTCCCAGGTTCAGCTGTGGCCTGCGGGGGACGGTGTCCTGTTCCTGCACCGCTGCTGCTCTACAGTAGCGAGCCGCGTATCCGGTTACGCCGCTGTCTGAAAAGGCCCGCGTGAACCCTGAGAGCCGGGAAACCTACACTGCAATGTCTTCTTTCCAGAATCAACAGCCAGAAAAGAGCTCGTCTGGAGGAATAAAGGCCTTCAGATGAACGTTTTAGAAGATTTAGCGCAGCGAGGAGTTGATTACACTCGATTTATATTAAGAGAATTAGTGATTTGTCGTGAAACATTAATTCAAATACTCACATGAGGCGATTTGAGGAAAAAACTGACTGTATTTGAGTGTTTTATTTCATGGCACAGCTTTTTTTTTTTTTTTTTTAATTGGTTTGGGTCTAAGAATAGGAGCCTTTCAGCCAGACCAGACCAGTGAACTTTATTCACGAGGCCAGGAATCCAGCTTGGTCCGGCACGCTGCCGTCCAAGTTCCTTGAGGTTGCTCCTCCTGCCAGAAGGTCCACGTATAAAAACCTTAACCATCGCTGCAGTTTCATGTTTTTATAGCGTTGACATTCCTGAGTGACATTTTGGGTGTTTTTCTTACAGCTAAGCTGGTGTAACATGGCGACTCCTGTGCAGAAGTTTTAAACCACCTCTAGTTTCTGTGCAGATTGATTAAAAATGACCTTTAGGGCCCATTTAATGGAGTCTCAACCAGCCTCTTGGCTTTCTCAAGGACTTTGGGCATAATCTGCTTTTGTTTCTCCTTTTTAGACCCGTCCTGATATGCAACCATGGCGGCATCTTGTTCCGTGTGCGTTTTAATAAAAATATTAAAGTCTCAGACCACAGAAATTACTCCAGAAAATGAAGTGTCTGAAAGTCTTTTAGAAACAAGAATAAAATCCAGCCATCTTAGATCCAACTGAAGAAATCCCATTAAATTGTCTTTGTGATTTTGCTGGTAACAAAGTGCTTAAATATATGATTAAAAAAACAAAATCATTACGCTGAAAGTTGTCAGTTACTTTGAAATTAGAGCTGTACGACACAGATGATTGAGAGTAACTTAAAAAGGTTGTAAAGCTGTTGAACGCGACGCTATAAGCTAACGCTATAAGCTAACGCTAGCTGGGGTTAGCTTGACAAACGGCCCCTTCGAGATGCAACGCTCCGCTGCAGGAATGCAGCATTTTTGTTGTTTTTGCTTTTTCTCTGGATCCTGGCGAGAACCCCGCTTTTGAAGTTTAAGAATGTTTTTATGTTTGAATGATTCATGGTTCTGATGGTAAAGGCCCAAAAATGATCCGGTCTGGCCTGAAATTTGGGCCAGAAGCCGCAAAAGTCCAAAAAATAAAGGTCTGGAGGACCTTGGGAAAGCCTGGAGAGCTATCGATCAGGAGCAAGTCAGAAGGAAACGAGAAGGTGTGACTGCTCAGGGGGGACAGGTGCTGTTCCTTCCCACTGTTGCCACGTGCTTGCTCAGGAGGAGATGACTTTGTACCTGTCGTCTTTATAAACTGAACTGTTATTAGTTGGATTAAATTGGAAAGCATCTAATTAAAGTGGATGAATCCAATTAGTGACATGGTCATATATTTTGGATTAAATTAAGCCAACAGGGAGTTCACTACTTCACCTTCTGCCTTTCATTGTTCTGCTTTAGAGTTTAGGTCCAGCATCCTGCCGTTTTTACTCTGCAGGGAAGCACCTGATGACACGTTTCAGCGCATCCTTGAAACCAGATGTGGTTTCAGGTGCGCGTGTCCGTCCTCTGAGGGAACCTGCCACCAGCAGCCATGTTCCCTCGTCCGAGCCGAGCTCACCTGGCGGCAGGTTCACACCTGCCTGGAGCCGGTTTGACGAGCTGACAGCTGCTGGCAGAGGTGTGAGAAAGTGTCACTGACTCTCCCCTCTCTCTCTCTCTGTGGGCTGAGAATGCTTGAATCGCGGTGGTGACACCTGAGCGTGACCTGGAGTCTAACAGGAGGTTTTTGTGGTGCGACGCGTCACGGCGCCGTCATCGCCCTGCGAGCGGCTAAGCGGGGTGGTGAGCTCATCGGTGATGAGCGGGACAGAAACTGGCGTGGGATCCACAGAAAGCTACACACCCACTCTCTGCTGCCGTCATGTGAAGCTTTCAGGGCGGTTGAGCAACAGCAGTTTTCCAGCCTTGCTCATTCTTTCACATCTCAGGAGGACACACCTTTTCTCTGCTGGTGTGTGTGTGTGAGGGAGGGGGGGGGGGGTAATGGGTCGCCACGCGTGTAGCCTGAAGATTGCAGATGCGTTGAGAAATTGGGCGCGGGACTAATTGGTGTCTAAATGTGGCGGCAGGTGAGAGTAGGCGGCTGGATTTCTGCGTGGGCCTCGAATACATTCCCGTCCAAGGAGTGGAGCGTGTGATGAACATCATTCTTCTCTGCAGGGGTGTGTCTCTTCCGCCGTGTTTTTTTTTTTTTCCGCCTCTTTAATCTGCGACGTCAGTCTCTTCTTTAACCTTTGAGCCCGTCAGATTAGGGCTGGGCGATATGGATTAAAGAATAAATCTCCGATTTTATCATACCAAATCCGATTAATCGATTTTTTTTTTTTTTTTTCCTCCTTTTTGTTTCATAAAAAGAAATTAAAGAAATTATTTTAAAACATAGCTTTTATGTCAAGCATTTCGTCAGGGAGTTGACCTGAATTCAAAGTGCAACTAAAAACAAGCTGTGAAACATGCTTGTAAAACAAGATGGCAGCCGTGCCATTATAAACAATGAAAATATAACAAAACATTTGCTGCTAGTGGTATTACACATTGAGCTAAGAACAGGCTTCACTGCACTTGTTAACTTCAAACTAAGTTAAAAAAAAAGTAAATAAGTAAATGAAGTACCTCGTATTATGGTAAAAAAAAAAAGTTTCTACTTAACAATATTTTGACAATACATTTGCCTAAACATATATTCAGCATCACATGCTGTTCTCTTCATGGAAACCCAATGAGTGTATTGGCGAAAAAAATCCAGATTTTCCAAAAATGAAATCTTAAAGAATTGTAAATTTGAATTAATCGATTAAATCGATTTATCGCCCAGCCCTACGTCAGGTCAGACAGGAAATGGGTCGGGGGTGACCGAGGAGATGATCTTTAAATCAAAGTAGGTTTACTCTGTTAAACATGCAGCCCTTTTAAGGCGTCTCTCTGGAAAATAGTCATTTATTTACAGGAGATAGACATAAAAATAACCTTGTTTTACTCATTAAACAGAACACGAATGATTCCTGGAGAAAAAAGGAGAGGAGCCCCGGCCCTCTTTTGGCTAATATAGGTTCAGTGAAGCGCCTCTTGTTGTCATCATGAGGGACTTCTTGCAGGTACAGCCTGTTTCCAGTTGATTAGGCCAGGGCTTCCCACACCTTTCAGCCTGCTACACCCAAAATACGGGTCAGACTGGTGACCTCCCCTTAGGCAATTTACCCAAATTACAAGAATGCAGTCGTTATTTCATGATTACTGTTACAAAACAGATTAATTAAATTGTATTTATATAGCGCCAATTCATGAAACATGTCATCTCAATGCACTCAATCAGATTGTACAGATTGGGTCAGATTATACAAAAACAGCGCTGCCTGCCAATGGTTTAAAACTAGGAAAGTTGAGCATCTTGTAAAGTTATAGTTTCACAAATAAGAAAAATTTTTTATTACATCGGCATCAAATTATTATCATTATTATTATTATTATTATTATTAATATTATTATTATTATTAATATTATTATTATTATTATTATTATTATTATTATTATTATTATTATTATTAGGATCGAGACTTTAAAACGACTCTGTGACGTTATTCTCGTAATATTTTGACTTTATTATCGTCATTTGCACAAAACAATTGATTACGACCATCGTAGATTGAAGAAAATAAATTAATGGTGACTGAGGAGTAAAGTTCAACTTGAATACAAATTTTTGTGATTTAAAAAAAAAAAAAAAAACTTTGATGTTTTCCAATGTCAAAAAGTTGTAAATCTTCTAGAAACAAATCATTTCTACTCATTAAGGCTTAAACAATTGCTATATTAAAATAGTTAGAAATTTGGATCATCGTGTGACCCCCCAGGTGGGTTCTCTCGACCCCCCCAGGGGATGGGAACCCCTTAATTACTTTTTAACCCATCCTTGGTGGATTTACTGGTTGGTTCAAACTCAAAACCACAGAGCAACAGTGAATAGGGCTGGGCGATTATAACCTAATTATAACCCAACATAGACGATATAGCCTCATCTTATGTCTCGATAGTTTTAAAATCTTTATAAGTTGCCCAGGTCTAACAGTCACATGTAAATGCAAACTTTTGTACCTTTTTTTTAATTATTATTATTATTATTTTGGTCAAACACCTGCAGATGTAAAACTCTGCTCCAGAAATATGTTTGTATTTACAAGAAAAGCTCAAAACTCCTGGAGCCTGCAGGTCAGTAGTCCGCAGCCAAGCGGCTCAATCCTGTTGGAGGAGTCTCAGGTGCTTCGTTAAAGTTTACTGCCGTGGAAAACGGCCAAAAGTAAATGATTTTATTTGGCGGTTAGCGAGTGACACGGCGAGTGCACGCAGCGGTGATTAAAGCCGAGCTGTTGCGTAATAGAGAGAGAGGCAGCAGAGGATAAGAGCGTCAGGCCTGAACCCTCGTTAACACCCGTCCTTCAGCTCGTTATCCCCGGCTCCGGGTCAGGGCTGCCCTGATCTCCCTGCAGCCGACACACGGTCAGGTTAAACAGGATCCACCGGTTAACTTTCAATTGAGCCGGCCCTCTGAGCCGATTAAAGCGGGATCTCCATGCAGGAAGTCAGCAGATTTTCTCTGAAATCCCTCCACCAGCCAGAGACACGACGCGTTTAATAGGCCTTCATAAAGGAGATGTTACAGCGTCTGAAGTCCAGCCCGGGTCACATGAGCGCCCGTCTTTATGAGGGATGACAACACGTCGGGTTTAAAGGTGGTTTGCTGCCGTCAGGTGCTGCAGGCGATGCCCACGTATTCACAGGAGGTCCTGAGCGTGGCAGAAAGCCTTCAAGCACGACAAAAAAAACATGTTTTCTTTGCCGTCACAGATCCAGAACACGACCGATAACCCGGATCAGATGAACGGAGATTAAAAATGTGTCCGACGTTTGGGTTTGATCTAAGATACGGTGGAGCGGCGTGTCGTTACGCCGACTCGCTGCAAGTCTCGGCCTGCCTGCAGCTTTCCTGTTTGCTGCTGCGCTCCCAGAGGCGATAACTGCAGCTTCAGGTGTAGTAGTTCACCTGTAGTCTCAGGTGAGCCTAGCATCCCAGGTGCTTTCTCTGCTGCCAGAGCAAAGAATCACAAAAACCAACTCCATGTTTCTCATGAATCAGCCTCTTTGATGGCAGACGGAGGACAGAGACAGACTAAGAAAAGGGAACAAAGTGTTCATGAGTCTTTGGTCGCGCTGCACAACAGAAGAAAAATGCGCAGCAGCAGTAAATCTGCGTTTCTCCACCGTTGTCACTCGTCTGTTAGTACGAGGCCTCCAGCTCTGACCTTGACCTTTTTTTTTTTTTCTTTTTCGCCGTCAGCTTGCAGAAAGCGCTGCAGCGAGACTCTGCTTGGCATGCGAGGCATTAACACCTCGGGGTAAAACAGCCAGCAGCTGCTGGTCACTGGTTTTTAAGACGATTGCGTACATATTTTCAGTCGTTTTAGCCTCAGGTTCAGGAGCAGCGACGTGACTTTCATCTCCACGGTGGAACAAAGGACCAAACGTTTCATTTTTTTGCAGACAATGAGGCTGCGGTGCGTTTTTGTGGAGGGTTGCTGCAGGAATATGGACGCAGGCGTAGCTTCTGTGTGTGTGATCGATAAAAGACTCGTGTCCGTTTGCTCGGCACAGAGTCGGTCTACGTTCTCACACGCCATTGAAGAGACGTGGATCCTGACCAGCATAAAGGCAGCTGAGTCGGAGATGAGCTGCTCCTCCTCGATTAAAAGCCGGATGTTTTTAAACGTTGTTCTCAGCTACAGCTCAAACTGCACCGTTTAAAAGTTCACAGCTCACCATCTCTGTTCTTACTGTACGTCTAAAAAACACACGTCAAACCAGTGTTGTAGTCAAGTCACTATGCCTCGAGTCCGAGTCCAGGTTCAAGTCTCCAGTGTTCCAGTCCGAGTAAAGTCCAAGTCATTAAAAAAAAATCCGAGTCGAGTCCTTATTGATCAAGTCGAGTCCAAGTTCCGCACTAAAGTAAGCATAGCCTACATGTTTTTAAACTTAAAAAAAAGGAACCCTAACCCATGCCGTGACGTGTGATGTATGACATGAAGCGGTAACATTCCATTGCACTAATAATTTAGATATTAAAATCATACACCAAATAATATTCTAATGACATATTAAAATTATAGCCTAATGATATAAAAAAAGTCAAGTCTTTTTCTCAATTTCCGAGTCAGCATGATCTGAATGTTGGAGTCCAAGTCCAAGTCAAGTCACGAGTCTCTAAATTTAGCTAATGACTCGGACTCGAGTTCTACAACACTGCGTCAAACTCAACGCCGTAGAGAGATGGCGCTACTCGGACTCGTCTACCTGGAAGTTAAACAAATAAACAGTAGAAGAAGAAAAGGGCGGAAGTGTCGATGCTCTCTATTAAACATGAGGCTCACTAGAACGAAACGCGCTGCCTTGGCAATTCTACGAGTTTCTCCTCCGTAGTTTGACTCCAGGTCACACGTACCGCTGTCATGATTCTCTCCACTCCTGTGTTTTCCTCTGAGAAGAAGAAGAAGAATTCCCTTGTCTGCACATGCTCAGTGCGCGAGGTCGGGGGAAATCGGCTCGTAGCTCTGCTTCACCAGCAGGAGGCGCTCACCATCACCTCAGGAGGGCCGACTGGATGTCAGACATGTTTGATTTTCATCCGACCGTCTGATTCCTGATGGGGAGGAGGCGGTGAGAAGCTGATCGCCCCTCGTTACGCCCTGGATGCTACACTATGCAGCTGAAATTTAAAAAATTCTAGCATTACTGTAGAATCGTCCCAAAAAGGGCCAAAAATCGTACCGTGTGTGCTCAGCTTTAAAGGAGCTGTTTACGTCGTCTGACCATCCAGAACCAGATCCCTCTGGGTGGGACTGCGTATGACGCTGGGGAGAAGGATCCTGAAAATGCTCCCTCTGTCTTAGATCTCATTGATGGGTGGATGAATAATCAGAGTCCTAAATACAGGCCGTCATGGACTGTAGAGGTTTGAGTGAAAGTGTTGAGATCTACATTAGACAAAAATCATCAGACGGTAAAGCAGGTTGGCAGTTTTCACCTCTGCAGTCATTCCCTCCATGCAAAGTCGGTCTGAAGGCCTCAGGATGATGATGCAATCCACGGTAAAGCTTTACTTAGGGATTAAAGTTCTGCAAACAGAAGTCAAAATTAGTTTTGTTGTTTAGGATTCCGTATTTTCCTCAGCCTTCTCTTCACCACATCTAAATAAAGTAGATCCTGAAACTATAACGGTTCCTTTTGACTTCCTGTTTCTACATTTACGTATAAGTCAGAACGTTTTGCTGGTAAGTCGAGAGATATTTGGATCCACACAAGGAGACGGCTGGAAGAACGCCTCCATCCCCGGTCCTTATTTTTGGTCATTACCTAATCCGTGTGTGCAGGTTGTGTGAAACATGCAGCCCAGTGTGGGAGCAGCTGCGGGGCTCGGTCTACACGTTCAGGCTTGTTCGACGCACCGTTTCAACTGAAATCCTGAACTGAAAGGTTCATGGCACCTGGCTGCAGCTCTAATTCTACTGTAACTGTAGGGCTGATTTCTGCTCGTTTGGTACGAATATCGGTGGAGAACAGCGAGATCTGTGGACAGCTGAGGGACCTGTGCAAAGTGGCCACCAGCGTGGACATGCCACAAATGTTCTCAAGAATACATTCAAGAGTTCACACAGGTGTAACACTTCAGGTTACTGCAGGTGTAGAAGATGTTGACCAACCTGTTGTTACAGGAAATGGTTTCATTTCTATAATTCTTAATTAAAGTTAGTCAGTGATTTTCCAGTAGTTTCCCCTTTTTTAATAACCGCACATGCACAAGACTGTCTTACCTGCTCTTCCACTCCTCAGGGGGATCACATGAAATAAATCTCCCAAATCCACTCTGGTTTTATTTCTTTCTACTGAGGCCTTCCTCTTCTTCTCATAAACATGAACGCAGTTCACTTCATGCGATTCTCAGCCATGTTCAAACACTAACCTAGCCGCTAAGCTAATCACTAACCTAGCCGCTAAGCTAATCACTAACCTAGCCGCTAAGCTAATCACTAACCTAGCCGCTAAGCTAATCACTAACTTAGCCGCTAAGCTCATCACTAACCTAGCCGCTGAGCTAATCACTAACCTAGCCGCAAAGCTATTCACTATCCTAGCCGCTAAGCTATTCACTAACCTAGCTGCTAAGCTAACCACTAACCTAGCCGCTAAGCTAATCACTAACCTAGCCGCTAAGCTAATCACTAACCTAGCCGCTAAGCTAATCACTAACCTAGCCGCTAAGCTAATCACTAACCTAGCTGCTAAGCTAATCACTAACCTAGCTGCTAAGCTAATCACTAACCTAGCTGCTAAGCTAACCAGATACATAAACACTAGAAGAACGCATCCGCAGCCATCAAGCGGAGACTATGAAGGAACGAGCACGCACACTAACGTTACGTGAGCGCGTCAGAATGATGGCATGTTGAAGGAACCAGTAGAAAAGGTGATAAACCCAGAACCTGAGGGACAGAGGGGGGTGAGAGCAGGAACAGAACTCTGACCAATCCCTGCCCTTCGGACCGAACGGCAGTGATTGGTCAGTTTTTACAGGCCTGCAGCTCCCACAGAGAATCATTTTTATAACCTCCTTTTTGTGAAAACATACTGTACTGACTACTTTCAGGACTTTGCCAACTATAGCTTTAACTGAGTAATGTCTGCACTGCAAAATTATGTTCAAAGTTAAACGGGACATTTCCTGCAAAATCCACTTTTTTTTTTTTAGCCATGAAATACATTTTTTGTAGGAGAGCCGAAAAGGTTGAATGTAATTGTCCAGGAGCGGCGTTGATATCTTTGTTCTGTTTGGCTCGTAGTTTCCAAGCCGTTCAGTTTTCTCTGTTCTCTATTACGTTTTCTTTTTTAACAAGAACGTCAGATTATTTCCTGTAGAGCTGCTAAATAAGGTCACAGACTCCCGGCTAACCAATTTAGCAAACCTACCATTTTTATTTCTCTGAGCGGTCTCTGTAGTCCCAAGCTGAAGGACGCTGGAGCTACAGCCGGATCAGTGGTTGTTTATCACGTCGCAGACTACAAAAATGGCCGAAGTGCCCCTTTAAGATTTAAAGGGACGGCACCAAAACGAGACGTTCTCAGACGCTCCTCAGAAAAGGGGGAACATGGGGGGTAAATTAACGAGGAATTCAGATCAAAGCGTTGTAGTTCCACTTTGTATAGACCACAGCTGGATGATTTAAATGTGAAGATGAAGAACTGAAAAGCAGGATACGGCCCCTTTAAGCAGTATTCTGTATAAAAACCGTGAATTATCCAAATCTGGACGAGCCCGGGAACTTGTTGAGTCGTTAAGTGATTAGCAGAAAAGCATTTTGTTGACGACAAGCCGGGAGGTTTTATGACTCCGGCGCGGCGAGCGTGGCCGATTGTCTGCTCCGAGCTGGAACTTCCTGTCATTGCAGCGCCACTTCCTGCCGCATTGTTAGCGCCGCTGTGAGTATGAGGCAGGCGGGCCATTGTCCTGCTGCTGCTGCTGCTGCCCACCTACTCTGTCTGCACGACTGTTTGTTTCCGTGAAATCCATCCACCCTCCTCCTCCGCCTGGGGGAGGGGTCTCCCTCACACACAAACGCACAGCGGGCCGAGCAGCACCGGGGGCTGAAGGGTGCTATTATCCGCCCGGCTCAATGGGAGCTTTGTGCCGCCGGCCGCGGTGGGGGGGTGGGGGGGTTTGGGGGGAGGCGGGGCGGCGAGCAGCACCCTGTCATAATGTTTTTCAACAGGAGGCTTTACAAACACGGGAGGCGTGTGTGTTTTTTTTTATTCTGCTTAGATTCTGGTAAATCAAGTACAAGCGGAGGAAATTACCTTTTTTTGGGTTTTTTGTTGCAGAACGTTGAGCCCAGGCTGCTCTGGTTCTGTTTGGGTCGTGGGTGGTGCAGTTAGGCGTCGCTTTTTAGGTTTTTTTTTAATCAGGTTTATGTAACGTAAACCATTTAAAGTTGTACGTTACAGACTTGGAGTCGTGGGGAAGTGATCCAGCAGTTGCAGAAGCACCTTCAGCAGCAGTTTTCTCACCTTTACATCATGGTGGAGGAATTTCAGCCCATCTTTCATTCATTTCTTACAGTTTAAGGTTTGCAGACGTGGATCCCTGCGCCGGTCTCTTCAGCTCCCACCCGTCCGGACCTAGGTGCTGCGTTTGGGACGTCCACTCCTGAGGAGTGCTTTCCACTTGAATGATCTCTCTGAGTAGATTAATGGCCTCTGTGGCCCTTTCTACATGGATGGGCCCCCACTTGTTGCTTCTCTAAGGCTATTGCTGGTGTCTTTCCACCCTGGCGCTGTGTTAACAGAGCAGCTCGCCGATCTGTTAATCAGCGGCTTTATAGCCTTTTATCTAGGGCTGAACGATTTTGGAAAATAATCTAATTGCGATTTTTTTTTTTCTTAATATTGCAATTTAATGCAATTTTTCCCCCAGTTTAATTTATCATGTCTTTTTAAACATATACAAACAACAAATCAATCTGTTTCCTCGCTGTGCAGATTAGTTGCTAAAAGACCCACAGCATCTAAACTCAGAGCAGAAATTATTGCGTTCTGCCTACAATATATTTCAACCAAAATTGCAATTTTGACTTTTCTCTGCGTTAACCACAAGCAACAAAAATGGCGTCTAAATAAAGATGTTTGTAGTCAAGGACTATTTTAAATATGAACTTTTAATGTTTCTATTAATCAGAATATTATTCAAGAGAACAACTTTTAGTAGATTTGGACATCAATCCTTGTTGAACATAAAGTGCAACCAACAAACAAGTCTATGTATTAAACTGATTGATCTGTACTTAATGCTATGTATGATTATATAAACTCTAAAACAAGTAATAAAATTAGATTATCTCACTGCTGCAACTGTCTTCCCTTCCATGTGGAGGCAAACCCACTTTAAACATTTTACCAACACCTAATGGACGCGTCTGATTCACTAATTGTTACATAGCCAGAAATTGCAGACTCTGCGATTTAGAAATTGCGTTTTTTTTTTTTTTAAAATCGCGATTATATTGAAAATGCGATTAATTGTTCAGCCCTACTTTTATCCTCCTTGATTGTATCACCGAGCATTTATGGGAAGTTGTATAAAGCAAACTGGAGCTAGAACGTATTCTTGTGGCTGTTTTTTCCTCCTGAATGACAGCAGTGAGACCCTGCAGAGTTTCTCCGTGTGTTCTGGCAAACTGATGTGTTGGTTTTGAGCTGTGGCGTGACGGAGCTCGTGGAAAAGCCTCGCCGTCTCTGGCCCTGCGTCTGTGCCACGAGCTCCCTGAAAGTGAAATGATTCAAAACACATTTTTTAAAGAATGCAGGGCAACCAGCGGCAGAGGAGCGGGCAGGAAGTGTAGCGCCGCCGTGCATCTCTGCACACGTCTGCATTTACGGCGCTCCCTCACCGACGTCCTGGACCTGCTGGTCTGGAGTTTGTGGTCGCAGGTGAAACGGCGGTGCAGACATTGGCGTCTGTCGTTTTTCATCTCCTCTCTGCAGTGATGGAGTGATTTCAGAGTCAGAATGATGGTAAACGTTGCCCGCAGTGGGGCTATAGTTGTGCTGCGATGCCATCACAGCTTTCACGATAGTCTTTTTCCATCATCCGCCTGTTTCCTCGTCCCTTTGTCCCTTTTTTAATCCTTGTTCTTTGGTTCATGCCTCCAGTCGTCCACGTTTCTCCACGGCTGCCCATTTATCTGCTAGAACGTATAGAAACCGGATGATCACACTGCAAAAATGGAGCTAAAAATAAGGAAATGTTTCTTGAAATTTAAGTATTTTTCCTTGATTTCAGCAGGTAAAAAGGATTATTTGCCAACTGAATAAGATTTTTGCACTTAAAATAGGAACAATTCATTTCCATCACCTTATTTCAAGTGCATTTTCTCTAATTGTCTTATTTCAGGGGTAGAAATAATCTTATTTAACTGCTCAAATCAAGGGCAAATACATTCTTTTCAAGAAGATTTTACTTTTTTTTTAAGTCTCTTTTTGCAGTGCACTGAATAATCCGTCGTTTCTTCTGTTTTTTTTTCTCCTCAGACCTTCACGGCGTGGTGCAACTCCCACCTGAGGAAAGCCGGCACGCAGATCGAAAACATCGAGCAGGACTTCAGAGATGGGCTCAAGCTCATGCTGCTGCTGGAGGTCATCTCAGGTGGGTTCTGTGCAGCGGCTGGAGGCCCTGCTGTGGGTCACCTCGGTGTCTATGGTGGAAACACGGCGTGGAAATCATCTGTAGACGTCGTGGTTTTAGCTTTCTGTGGCCCAGAGATGAGATCGGGCCGTGTGTAGATCCACGGCGCCTGCAGGGTCCAGAAAACCTGCAGTTTGCTTTGGTCTGGATAAAAAGAAATCAAGAAATCCTGTTCCATTGTCCAAATGTTTAAAGCTACATAGCCACGTTATGTGCTTATTAAAAAAGATGATAAAATAATAAAGAGGCTGATCCTGGCGATGCTGTGGGTTCTGGGACGTGCTGTTATAAATAAACACAAAAGGCTTTATTTATTAACAAACTGAGCAAAAACAAGGTGTAAAATACCAAAATAACAACTAATATGACAGCAGGACGTGATAATCTTTCATAAAAACTTTGTATGCAACCAGAGTGAGTTACTACGGAGTCCCTAAAGGGACATTTATCCATCAGTTTCTGTCCATTTATTTCCTTGGATCCGCCGTCTGTCACTTTTTTTGCAGCATCTTGTTTTTCCCTGTAGAAAAATCTGCAGCATGTCTCCTGAACATTTTGTATTCAGACCGTTTTAAAAACGGACAGAAAAAGATCTGCAGAGTCAGAAAAAAATCAGAGTCTGGAAGATGGACAGAAACTGCTGGAGCGCTGTGGCTTCCTCTCCCCACATGCGTTGGTTTCTGAGTGATGCCGACGATGCTGCTGTAACTTTAGCCTCCCTGACGGAGCGCCCGGTTCTGCTGAGCCTGCGGAAACGACCCCCCCGCCCCCCCCTCCTCACGTTTGTTCCTCTGTTTCTGCAGGAGAACGGTTACCAAAGCCGGAGCGAGGCAAGATGAGGGTGCACAAGATCAACAACGTGAACAAAGCCCTGGACTTCATCGCCAGCAAGGGGGTCAAGCTGGTGTCCATCGGAGCAGAGGGTAAGAACACGTCCGCTCTGAGCAAACGTCTTCCTGTCGCTCCTAAGAAACGTCAGCGCTGGTCCGTCTGAGATGAGGACCTGTAGAAAAAGAGCTGCTCAGCGTGAAATGTATAAGGTTGAAATAAGTCCTAAAATGAGCTTTGTGTTCAAACGGACTGGTTCTCCTGCTCTGCACGGGCCCAGAAGTCCTTTTTTCACCGTAGATTACCAGAAGAACCTTTAAAAGTAGGGCTGAACAATTAATCGCATTTTCAATATAATTGCGATTTTAAAAAAACGCAATTTCCAAATCGCAGAGTCTGTAATTTTTGGCTATGTAACAATTAGGGAATTAGACACGTCCATTAGGTGTTGGTAAAATGTTTAAAGTGGGTTTGCCTCCACATGGAAGGGAAGACAGTTGCAGCAGTGAGATAATCTAATTTTATTACTTGTTTTAGAGTTTATATAATCATACATAGCATTAAGTACAGGTCAATCATTTTAATACATAGACTTGCTTGTTGGTTGCACTTTATGTTCAACAAGGATTGATGTCCAAATCAATTAAAAGCTGTTCTCTTGAATAATATTCTGATTAATAGAAACATTAAAAGTTCTTGTTTAAAATAGTCCTTGTTTACAAACATCTTTATTTAGAGGGCATTTTTGTTGCTTGTGGTTAATGCAGAGAAAAGTCAAAATTGCAATTTTGGTTGAAATATATTGTAGGCAGAACGCAATAATTTCTGCTCTGAGTTTAGATGCTGTGGGTCTTTTAGCAACTAATCTGCACGGCGAGGAAACAAAATGATTTATTGTTTGTATATGTTTAAAAAGACATGATAAATTAAACTAGAAAAAAAAATCGCATTAAATCGCAATATTAAGAAAAAAAATCGCAATTAGATTATTTTCCAAAATCGTTAAGCCCTAATTAAAAGTCCTGATTGCTTCACTATTGGCTCCTGCCATGCTAAAAAAAACCCAAAAAAACTTGATTGTGACAACAGCAGTCGTCTTTATTCCCCTCATTAAACCCAGAATGCGCTGATGCACGCTGCTCCTCTCTGGTCAGGAGTGAGTTTTATAATCAGTTTAGTGAAATATTAAAGCTCAGCCATTAACTGTGAAGCTGAGGGAGACGGTGCATGAAAGACAGAGACGGCTCGTTTTAATAAAGACTAGACTGTAAAAATTTTTGTTTTAATGGACCCGCCGGTCCGATTCTCTATCAAGCATCTTAAGGGGATTTTAACCAATACTTCCCACATCAACAATAATAATAATAATAATAATACATTATTATTATAACAATACCATAAGGTGCATTAAATATTCTCCCCAAGTGTGTAATATCTCTCCTTCACGTCCACAGCTCTCTATCCGTCTCTGTCAGGAGGACAGAGTAGCTGAACTACACTGCCCTGTTTCTAATATAAGACCAAAATAAACTTTAATATTTAATTAACCTACCAGGTTTATTGTTGCTAACGTGTACTCCAGGCCGCCTCACATGAATGCACTTCTAGTTTAGACATTACAGTCAGGCAGTCTGGTAGACAGCTCAGGGGTCCTCAGGTAGTGACGTAGTGTACCGTAATGCTCCTAATATCCATTGAGCGGAGCGACTTCATTGCTAACCAAAGTCATACTTACACATTTTAACAGATTTATGAGCACATTGTACCACATAAAATCAGTCAGTAAGCACAACGGTGATCATGGATAAGGCGCACCATCAGTTTTTGAGAAGATTTAAGAATTTTAAGTGCGCCGTATAATCTGAGAAATACGGTACAAATGAAAACTAATAAAACCCAGTAATAACACAGGATAGGAAAAACATCTTATAAGTAAGGCTGTGTGATATGGTTTGAAAATAAAATCTAATTTTTTTTATTGATTTTCTTCCCTTTTGTTTCATAAAAACAAACTGCTGAAACTATTCTTGAAAAAACTTTTATTTCAATAATCTCATGACCTGAATTCAAAGTGCAACTTATTACGGGCTTTAAAACATGCTTATAAAACAATATGGCGTCCCCGCCGTAGTAAAAAATTAAAATATAACAGAAAATGTTTGCCACTAGTTGTATCACACATCTTGTATTATAAAAAAGTAAATGAATAAATTAAAGTACCTCCTCTTAGGGTAAAAAGGTTTCTTCTTAGGAGTATTTTGACAATATAATTTCCTAAACATACCAAAACAATTTCCCCTTTCGGGACTGATTTAGTGCAAAGTTTCACAGAAGCCCAGGGCATGGGTGGAAAAATAAATAAATTCTTCATTTTCCAAAATTAAATCTTCAGGAGTTGCATATTCGACTTAATTAATAAAGTTTATTTGTTGCCTAGCTCTACTAATAAATTATATGGACACAGAAAAGTGTCGGTAAAACACAGATATGTAGAAATTCATCAGGAAAATAATTACTATGCAAAGAAACAACAACAATAATTTTTTTAAATGCAAAAACAGTAATAAAATAGAACGTAATAGTTATATGGAGGAGTTAAATCACAGGGATTAAAGACAGAAAAGTGTCAGTAAAACACAGATATGTATTAATTGATCATGAAAATAATTACTATGCAAAGAAACGCAAGGACAGCCCACAAAAAAAATCAGGTTTTAGGTACAGAAAATGTTTTTGTAAATTATAAGAAGAAATAAAAATGTTTGCTCTGCTTATCAGCTCAACTTCTTGTCATAAATTCCTGTCATCTTACCACTCTCTCCTCCAGGCAGTGCAATGAGAGAAATACTTTCCCATTTTTAATCATATCAACTTTATTAGTATTTCTTTGTTATTTCCATGTAGTTTTTCTGTATATTCGGTCCGGCCCGTGTCGCCGCTCCGTGTTTTCCTCGCTCTCCTCCTCAGCCTGGGAGTGTAGCAAATAAAAATGACTTTTATAAAGAAATTAATATAAAGTAGATAACTGCAGTTTTGTTTTTGCACGCCTCCTTCTCTGCCTTCCCGTCTGTGTGAGCTAGGGCTGAACAATTAATCGCATTTTCAATATAATCGCGATTTTAAAAAAAAACACGCAATTTCCAAATCGCAGAGTCTGCAATTTTTGGCTATGTAACAATCAGGGAATTAGACACGTCCATTAGGTGTTGGTAAAATGTTTAAAGTGGGTTTGCCTCCACATGGAAGGGAAGACAGTTGCAGCAGTGAGATAATCTAATTTTATTACTTGTTTTAGAGCTTATATAATCATACATAGCATTAAGTACAGGTCAATCAGTTTAATACATAGACTTGCTTGTTGGTTGCACTTTATGTTCAACAAGGATTGATGTCCAATTAAATTAAAAGCTGTTCTCTTGAATAATATTCTGATTAATAGAAACATTAAAAGTTCTTGTTTAAAATAGTCCTTGTTTACAAACATCTTTATTTAGAAGCCATTTTTGTTGCTTGTGGTTAATGCAGAGAAAAGTCAAAATTGCAATTTTGGTTGAAATATATCGTAGGCAGAACGCAATAATTTCTGCTCTGAGTTTAGATGCTGCGGGTCTTTTAGCAACTAATCTGCACAGCGAGGAAACAAGTTGATTTGTTGTATATGTTTAAACATATACAAACATGATAAATTAAACTGGGGGAAAAAATCGCAATATTAAGAAAAAAAATCGCTATTAGATTATTTTCCAAAATGTGAGCGGCGTTCTGAGCTGAAGTATCGGCCCGCCGTGCAGCAGGTAGGAAACTGAGTGATGTCCCAGAATCAGGAGCAGACAGCCTCATCACACTGAGGTCATTGTGGCTTTTTCAGCCGGCGCTAGCGGACGCTGACCTTTCTCCCACTCTGCCAGGACAACCATGACATTCCTGCAGCCTGACGCAGCTGCCAACGGCTGTGCCTGAAGAGAAAGGCAACATGGCCGCCCGTCCTAAACCTTCTCTGAACGCCGTCCCTAAAGGTCATCAGCTGGAAAAAAAACGGCAACATGACGGATAGTTGGAGAAGTTTGATCGGCGGGAGTTTGCCGATGCCGAGCGGAGTTTAGAGGAATAAAACAGTCGGTAAACCAGAGGAATGCGGAGCAAAATGAGCAGTATTTGGGTTGAGAAGATAAAGCGGGTGAAAGCATGAAGGGATTGTTTAAACTATGCGAGGAATCCGAGCCAAAACGACGTGCCTGCTCTCCAGCCGGCCGTCTTCAGTGAATGTTCAGGAAGCGGCCGTCGCTGTGGGAAACACTGACGCTGATGTTTATCTGTGCGGTTAAATAAAATGCATGCTGAGGTGATTCTCATGTTGTGTTAAGATGTAAAACTACTTTAACAGATTTCCATCCAGACTCTGACTCTGACTTTGCTTCACGCAGAAATCGTTGACGGGAACGCCAAGATGACGCTGGGAATGATCTGGACCATCATCCTCCGCTTTGCCATCCAGGACATCTCTGTTGAAGGTACCGCTTCTTCAGATTGGGTCAGATTATTACACATAGGACCATAATTCAATAAAAATATATATCGAATGATTAAAGAAAAGGGTCAATAAAAAGTTCAGTAGAATAAAAGTTTTCTTTCCTTTTGCATTCTAGCCATGTAGGTTAATATTACAGTCATTACATCCTCCCAACCAATCACAACGCAGAAGCAGGAACTAAGCTCCGCCCCCTTTAAAGAGCTCAGAGAGCACAAGTTATTTTTTTTTTCTTTGTTCAACCAACTTTTTACCAAAACTGCAAGTTATTTAAAAAAGAGATGACTTTGAATTTAGTGTTCTGTATCTAGAAATAGGTTGCTAAGCAACAGCATAAAATGGCCAGGGCTGCACTTAAAATATACATTTTAAATTTGCTGGTAACTATTGATATCGATCAATATGATTTCTATTTTATCGATATCCTTTTTTTTATATATATGGTCCAGCCCTAATTACACATCAGATGATTACAGCTTACAGATCATAAAAAAACTCAAAATTCATTCTGAGAAAATTAGAATATAACATTAGATCAATAAGAATATGTTAAACAGCAGCGTCAGGGTTCTGAGAAGCATATCCGGCTCCTGTTGCATGAATTCCTGCGTGGAGGCGAGCGCCGTGGTTCTGCTGAGTTCTTCAGGAACCCGGGCTTCTCTCCTGCCGGCCTTCATCTCGTCTGCGTTGTCGGTTCTGGTGTCTCTCATCTTCCTCTTGACGACACTCCGCAGGGTTCTGGTCAGGCCCGTCTTCGGCTCAATCAGGCGCCGTGTCTGGTCTATAAGCAGATGACGTGATCATCTGCTGGTTCTGGAAACTTCACTCTGGACCTACGGCAGCATGGGTTCTGTGCCTCTCAGCACTTCCTTTTTTAATTTTCAGATGAAATGCAGATTTACTCTCATCTAAAAGGAGAACTTTGAACCGCCGAGCATCAGTCCGGTTCTGATTCTCCTCAGCCCACTTTACAATAGGCGTCCTTTATCCCTGGCACACTTTTTCCTTCCACTAAACTTTCTGTAAGCTTGGATGCAGAACTCTAAACAACCAGCCGTGACTTTTAGTGTCACCTACTGACCCAGATTGACCCAGATTGGCCGTTTGCATGTGTTTTAATCCGCTGATTAGTTTGGGATAAATATTCAGATTTCCTGAGACTCTGAGCTCTGAACTTCATCCCTGGTACCACAGGTGATGAAGCTCAATACCGAAAACTGTGTCTGTCCAGCCTAAAATAAAAGCATTAATCTTTGAATCTATTATTAATTGAAGTGTCCTGAGCCGCTGTTTGCTCCTCAGCAGTCAGCAGCTGGTCAGGTTTTACCCACCTGTGTCTGTAGTTATGATTTATGTGGCATCAGCACATCAGTTATTTAAACTCTTTGCATAAATTCATCCACTGTAAAAAGAAAAGTACAAAAGAGTCACTCCATAATAACCAGGAAAGATGCATGAAGTGCTCTGCTACAGCTCTGCTGCCAGTCAGGGTTTCATTTCCTGTTTTTTTTTTTTTTTTTTTGTCCTGAGCAGTAAATTTCACACATAATTGCAGATTTCAGAGCTTATTGTGGAAAGCAGAATGAAAAACAAGCTGTTGCCTCTCGCATGGCGAGGTGAG
This sequence comes from Fundulus heteroclitus, assembly GCF_011125445.2. Lineage (NCBI taxonomy): Eukaryota > Metazoa > Chordata > Actinopteri > Cyprinodontiformes > Fundulidae > Fundulus > Fundulus heteroclitus. The sequence continues at coordinate 174,720 of NW_023396857.1, read as the reverse complement.
AAGTGCTGGACACCAGCCAGGATAAAGCAGAGCTGACCTGCATGGCTGCTCAGGAATACTGACTGTAAAGCAAAATTCTAGCTGCTCGTATTCTTTTTTTTTTTTTTTTTTTTCATTAATGCACTCAAGGGAAATAATAGTGTTATTTATTTCACACGCGGCTTTGGAAACGTTTGTTTCAGTGCGAATGAAACCAGATGAATCCAACATCTGTGTGTGATGGCCTGGTGGCCGCTATACGTTGCTGATGGCAGATGATGATGTGTGGTGTGGAAGCAGCTTTAGAAATAAGTTTATTACTGTGATTGTTAACCTTTTTTCACCTGTGAGAGTAGACTTATGCACATGGAAGCATAATTACTTCTTAGTAAAATCAAAAAAAAAAAAAAGGTTGATCACCTTTAATCCATTTCACATTTCAGCAGCAAATCCAGTCTTAGTGAGAGTTAAAGATGTGAATGAAGTCGGCTTGTAGGCCCCGCCTCTTGCTCCTCGTTTGTTCTGTTAAGCCCCGCCCCTTTCTTATCCTATGTTTCTTTTTTCCTTTAAGCCCCGCCCATTATCTGGTTTCTCTCTTCCTTTAAGCCCCGCCCCTGTCTTATCCTAGGTTTCCTTCTTCCTTTAAGCTCCGCCCATTCTCTGGTTTCGCTCTTCCTTTAAGCCCCGCCCCTTTCTTATCCTAGGTTTCCTTCTCTAAGCTCCGCCCATTATCTGGTTTTTCTCTTCCTTTAAGCCCCGCCCCTTTCTTCCCCTCTGCATTCCTTTAGCTCTGTCATTAAGCTCCGCCCTGTTCTCGTTCTGTTCTTCTGGCGCTCTCCATAAGCCACGCCCTTTTCTCGCTTTGTGTTTTAGCTCTTCCTCTAAGCTCCGCCCTGTTATCTCTCTGCTGTTCTTTAATTTTTAGCCGTTCTTCTGATGGATAGCTTAATATCAGCCTTTTTTATTTTTTATTTTTTTTAATACATGTGGTCGATAATGTTGTCTTTAGTGACGCCATTCATTAAACAGGACGATTTTTACACCGTGCGATAATACATTTTTATCCGTGGTACTAATTTAAATTATCCAGCCATGTTGTTTCAGGTCTGGTTTATTGAGCTACTTCTAATTATTTATTTTTTACATAAAATTGTGTACAGGAAAGTATTTGAGCTTTAGCTGTGAAGCACTAAGATTACAAAAAAGAAGAAAAGATTAACATTTTGAGTTATATCTAGAGCTGGACGATGATTCAATAACAATTTATATCGATTGATAGACGTGTGGTTCAGTACAAAAAAAAGGGTCAATAAAAAGTTCAATAGAAAAACAGTTTTCTTTCTTTAGCATTTTAGCCATGTAGGTTAATATTACATCGTTACATCCTCCCAGCCAATCACAGCGCAGACCATTATTCTTTATTTATTAAGATTCACTGTTTTGGTAAAAAGTTGGTTTAATAAAGGGTTCTTCGTTGAAAAATACGTTACTAAGCAACAGAATAAAATGGCAAAGGCAGCACTTTTTTAATTATTTGATAATTATGGATATACTTTTCTTCTACATCAACATGTTTAAAAGTGTTGTAACTTAAAAATTGACCATAATGATTGGCTTTAGTTGAATGTGGAGAGTTACTTTCAGGATATGAGTAAATATAGTCTCTTCTTGGCCCACCGCTGCTTCTGGTCCAGCGCAGCGGAGCGACCGTCCTGCAGCGTCTCTGCTGCGGCAGCAGGGATGCAGGACGGTCGCTCTGCAGGACGCTCTCCAGTTCACTGTAGTGAAACGTCATTATATCATCTGCTGATGAAGACCGCCTTCTCCTCTACCTCACTGCAGAGACCTCCGCCAAGGAGGGACTGCTCCTGTGGTGCCAGAGGAAGACGGCGCCATACAAGAACGTCAACGTGCAGAACTTCCACATCAGGTAACAGAAAGCTTCAGGCTGCTTTTAGGGCAAAAACTGTTGCTAGATGTCATAAGATGGTTCAAATATGTTGCAAGAGTTGAGATTTCCTGATCTTGGAGGTTGTTGGAGTGGCATCAGCTTTTCAGTATTGGAAAATCAATCAATAAACCTTAATTAAGATGCACATTCAGCATGAATTAATTAGCTGCATGAGTTTCAAAGCTCTCCAAGGATTAAGATCTTCCCTTAAACAGGATGTGCCTGTAATTCTGTGTAGAGAGCGCCACCTGCTGGAGAAACCAGGACATTGTCTGCTGCTCTGCTGCCAGAACTGGTTCTTCTGGGTAGCAAATATGCAAAAAAAAAAAAAAGAAGGAATCTTTGACCGTTATGTTTGTGGCGTAATTTGGTCAAGATGGGGAGGATTTTATTGTCTTTGTTGTCAAAAGTAGATCTGAAGCAAGTTTTGTGACATAAAAACTGGAAATGAATGACTTACATGAGTGAATGTGTTCTCCTGTCAGCTGGAAGGACGGCCTCGCCTTCAACGCTCTGATCCACAGACACAGACCCGATCTCATCGACTACGAGAGCCTCAGAAAGGTGGACGTTTTCCTTTAATGCAACTCATAAAACACGTCACGCCGTTTGTGTTTCACCCCTCATGCGAATAGAAGCGATGCTTATCGGTGTGTGTGTCTGCTCTCTGTCAGGACGACCCCGTTACTAACCTGAACAACGCCTTTGAGGTGGCCGAGAAGCACCTGGACATCCCCAAAATGTTGGACGCTGAAGGTATGCTTGCTGAGCTCCATGTCGAGTCTTTCCACAGTGACGGCTGTGATCACGCCGCACAGAACAAGGTCGCTTTGCCAGCGGATGGGAGAAAGCTTCCTAAACTATTCAGCGTTTTGAGTTTTTGCAGAAAGTGTTTGAACCTGTCCTGATGTTTGCTGCTGCTCTGCATGCGGCTGCGATCTGGCCGGATTTCACTGCAACGTCAGGAGTGCAGCGCGGTGACCAGGCCGGCCGCTTCCTGGGCACAACCACCAAGCATTTTAAAAATACTGTTGGTAATCCAACCAATACAGATGATCGGACTTCTTATGGCGTTGTTTTACAGCAACGCCACAAAAATATCTGTTTTTTTTTTTAGGATTGGGTGATAAAGAAAGCAGGAAGGACCCTTTTGACGGTCCACTTTTCTTGCTAGCTACATCCAACAGACAAGAACGTAGAGAGGCTACAAAATAAAAGTGGCTATTGTGCAAATTCAAATTTCAAATTCAAATCAAATTCAAATTTCAGCAGAATATGATTACACCCTGTGAAAAATAAGGATTAAAAACTATTTATTGCTGCAGAAACTTTCACATAATGCTGTAATGCATGTCTGGGAAAAAAACAGCCTGTTCCTGTTAGTTTTTTCATTATTTTAGCCTTTTTGCATTTAGTTAACATTTATTTATTTATTTATTTATTCAGGACAGTGCACATTAATGAACAATCATATACTCTTGTACAGATTGTAAATGAGCCAGATTATAGCATAGATGCTAATTTACATCTGTCGTCCTGAGGCAGAAACAATAAAAAAAACAACAACACAAGATAACAAAATACAATATCAGTCAAAATACATAGACACACGTTCAAACAATGACATGAGTAACACAAACGTTAAAGTTATGAGTATTGCTCTGAAAAATTGGATTCTTTATTCACCTGTTTTTAAAAAAAGAAAAAAGTTAAATGTCTAAACTGTTGTGAGGCTGCAAAATGCATGAAAACTTAATTTTCTGCTTGTTAAAGAGCCTCGACTCTGATGCCAAAAGTAATTCATGTGAAAACTCACCAGTCACGTCCTCCTCTCCTCTAAATATGTTTAATTGAAAAGTCCAAATCCTTTGGTTTCCAAGCAGGACCCTGTATCTTTTCTTTAATCGCTGGGGAACATCCTTCAGCAGAAACGTTGCAAAAATGGAACTCATAGTAACTAAAACTTTCTAGAAAAGAGTGCATTTGTCCTTGATTTGAGCAGGTAAACAAGATTAAATGTGTTTTTACCCCTAAAATAAGATAATTATATATACTGCACTTGAAATGAGATGAATTGTTCCCATTTTAAGTGCAAAAAATCTTATTCTATTGACAGATAATCTTATTTAACTGCTCAAAGCAAGGACAAATACACTCTTTTCAAGAAAATTTAACTTTTAGTTCCCTTTTGCAGCGCTCGTACAGATCCAGTTTGGCGATGTGGTCTCACTGGTTACGACCTGGTCACCCTGCAGTCTGACGCTGATGTGCATGGAAACGAGTTTGATCCTTTGTTGCAGATAAGACGCCTCCAGGACTAATCTGTCTTTATTATGTTGCAGATAAAAAACCGTCTGCTTTTATCCGCTTTGTGTTTGTCATTAATTAAACATGTTGTATGGTTGATGTTTTCTGATGTTCCCACAGTGTTCCCAGCCCCGTCTGTCCATATTCTAATGCCTGTGTGTCCAGTTAGGCGTCCTGCCTGTCTTTGTAATGTCTGTGTTCATAACCACGGTCTCCCCCCCCCCCTTGTAGACATTGTGAACACTGCTCGTCCAGATGAGAAAGCCATAATGACTTATGTGTCCAGTTTCTACCATGCATTCTCTGGAGCGCAGAAGGTACCCACTGACCTGACCTTTGACCTCTTTTTTTTTTTTTTTACTAACACCGCGCTGCTTCCTGTCCAGCATGGCCTCACTCGCTCAACATGGATGCTGCACATGTTGGGACACAAACGCTCGCTCGGTGTGGATGAAGCTGAGCGGGTTCTGAAACGAGTCTGCAGGGTTAGCTCTGTTGCTTTTTTGGCATAAATACGAGAGAAAAGCTGCAGGAAAAAGAGAAACTGGTGAATCTGTTGTTGGTATTTTAGCTTTTATCAGTCCTGGGTGTGAAGCTTAATGCAGAGAAGTTGAATTTCCTCCCTTTTTGAAAAGCTTTTAGGCTTATTTTAGTCCATTTTAATTATTAACGTCAGTCAAGAAAATTAAAGCAGTCCTAAAATTAAAAAAAATTAGGAACAGAACAGATTTTAACTTTTAACCCACTTATGACCAGAATTATATGTAGGCCACCTGGATTTTTTTTATATATATATACTTTGGCTGTAGGTAGTTATTCAGCATTACTGTGAGTTGATGTTGTTGTTTTTTTTCACAATAACAGTTTAAAGAGAGAACCCAAAAAAAATGCAATAAAGTGATTAAAGGGTCCATCTGAAGCGGACAGTGCCATCTAGTGGTCAGGCTGGGAAAATGTTGCCTACACTATGATGTGGTTATATTTCCACTGCTTCCCTACTGCACTTCCTTTAATGAGTTTTTACACCAGAGGGCCTTTCTGACACAACCGGGATTTAAACCCGCGTCCCCTGAATTAAAGTCACTAAATCCACTACACCATTGTAGTTATATGGTTATTTTACCTGTTAGGAGGGAAAAAGCAACTTCTGAGGTAGCCTGTAGGTGTTTATTCTCGATAAGTGAGTTAAACATTAGACACGCTGCGGTGATGATGATGTTTTAACCTTTAGCTTTCTGCAGTCTCTCCTCCTCTTGTCATGTTTAAAATTCTCAGAGAACATCTTTGATGTTTAAGACATTTTGACCCATTATTGGCGAGTGGCTTTCTCTCTTTCTGCTCATTCTCACATGCTTAAAACAAGTCGGGGTTTTCGTCAGCGTATTTCAGCGTAATGGACCGCTACGCTGGAAGTTGTCACAAAGTTACGCTGAAATTAAACAGCGTAGCGGCCAGTAAAGTCAGTAAAGTCAGTAAAGATCTTAAACGTGCATCAGCGAGGACTCTTGGTGGGTCTGGTGGGTTTATTGTAGGGTTTGCTGAAGGTGGAGCGGCTGTGGATCCCTTTTCCATTCCACCTGAAATAAATATGATAAATAATCTGCAGACTCATTCAGGTTTATCCCTCAGACGTGCGTGTTTGTGTCCCAGCCTCTTAAAACCTCTCTGGTCCCTCTAAAGGTGGTAGGACTATTAGGAGGACGTGGACCTAAGCAGGGTCCACCCGGCCCCCCGCCGGGGGGGGGGGGCGAAGGGAGCGTGGAGCTTTGGGTGTTCTCAGCTTCGGCTTCACTCTTTCTGTTTTGCCTCTGTTTCTCTGCCCTCTGTCTCTGTTCTGCTGGGGGATGCCTTTAGACATCGTGGGCACTCTGAGGCCGGACGAGAAGGCCATAATGACCTATGTCTCCTGCTTCTATCACGCCTTCTCTGGCGCACAGAAGGTGAGCTCCTCACGCTTTGAAATCACACTAACACCTCCACCCAGCTGGGATGATGCTTCAGAGCCCACAGGGTTTCCATCAGTCAGCACAGCAGCTTTTAATGCAGGCAGTAGCTGGTTTTATATCAGGAGAAGTTTGATTAGTTTAATGCTTGTGGGGTTAGAGCTGTCAATACAAACGTATACGTAGGTGTCTGAATTTGTGTATGTAAGCCAATAAACATGAATAAATGTGTTTGTTCCTTGTTGACAACTCACACGTTCATCTTACACGAGATGTATCATCTGTGAGAACACAAGTTACAACTTTACAACAATACACAGAAGTACAAATCGCAGATTTAGGAGTACGAATAACAAATTTACAGGTATGGATCTACAACCCCTGGTGAAGCTGTTATGGGCTTTCCACACAGGAGGCGGTGCGTGCGCCGCTGCGCTCTGAAACACATCAAAGTTCAGCTACCGGCCAATAGAAACCGGGCCCTCCGACCGTCAGCCGGAAAGACCAGGAAGCAAAATAGGGAAGAATTCCCAGAGCCGCCGCGTCCTGCGTGGAAGCTTGGGCTCCTACCTCCTGTTCATTGACCTTTCATGGAGTCAATCAGAACTATCGTGGGGAGGAAAGAAGCCTCGGACTGCCATGCTGATTTCAGACACCTTTAACTCCGACTTTGTTATGTTAAGGTAACACAGATGGACGATGGAGGCAAATCTGGGCCTACAGCCTTCTGAAAATTAACTAAAAAGTGCCCGATCTGCTCTCCGGACACTTTAGCTGATATCCAATTAAATTAAATATTATATATATATAGTGCCAATTCATGATGCACGTCATCTCAAGGCACTTTCCAAAGTCAAATTCAATCAGATTATACAGATTGGTTCAAATGTGCTGAAATATTTTGCATTTTATTCATTTAAATATACATGTATAACGTTTCTAAATATATAAATAACAATATACAAAAACATATATTTACATATATGTATACATACATATACATATATACATGTACAAATATTTACATATACATATATATGCATGTATGTATATTTAATATGAATAACGTAAAATATTTCAGCACCTAATTTCCTAGTAGTTGATAGTGTTAGTACATCCACTGAATGTAGAATTACCTGTGAAACGTTTTCACTCAGCCAGAAAACTGCTTGTTGTTGCAACCAAATCCTATGGGATTCTGTGAGAGTAGGGAGTAGCAAGATGGCGGCCAGTGACTTCAGTTTTTCGGCAAAATCAGCACTCCAGTGTATAATATAGCTCAGTGGAGCATACAGGCTCCCTTTCCTGCCTCCTTCCTCACTGACTGCACTATTCGGACAGCACTTATCATGGCGACTGCTGACGCACTTCCAATCTAGCTGAAGAGTCCTCGTTCTATAAGGTTATTCGGTTGGAGCCTTGTATTCTCTCAGCTCATTACTGCCACCGACTGGTAAGGAGTGTAACTGCGTTATCAAGGGTGTTAGTCGATTTTGTATTTGTAAAAAAGTTGTAACTTTGTAATTTCTAAGCTGGTGTTCTCACACGTATGTATGAGTTGGCAACAAGGAACAAATACAGATGTTAAATTAATTCAGAAACACGATGGGAACTCTGGGAAAACAACAAAACCTCCTCAGATTCTGCCGTTTCTGGCCTTTGGACGTCAGTGGAGTTTTCCTCACAGTCTGGTCTGCATTTAAATTTCTCCCTGTTTTACTGACCGAGGCGCTGCAGACCAGTTTGTTTTTGGAAAACACCGCTGACGACCCGAGTTTCTTCTTCTGCTGTTAACACACCTCAAACAAAAATTAATGTTTATTCTCATGCAGAAGGCATTGAATGTATTTATTTCATTTCTACAATAATGTGAGATAAAAAAACACACAAAGTGGAGGTTTATGAATGATAACTTGATTATCTTGTCATAGTCTGCATACTGTGTCTTGTCTTTTATTCCAGTGGTACCATAGTGTTATATCCTAGGCAGACGCACTGATGTGGACTCCAGCGTCCATAAATCTGTAACTAGATGAATGATTCCCAGGTTTTGATGGGAGACGCATGGAGTTTCAACACAGACTGATTTTTGTTGTTATTTTTGGCACTTTAAACTAATCGTCAGCAGCCGTTGCATGATATTAGCCGCTAAATGAAAGCTGCTCATTAAATCTAGTGTAGGTTTTTCACTTTTTAGAACATTAACTGCCTGCGTGTGAAACATTCTTGCACAAAAATAAAGGAAGAAGCGTATTTTTTTTAAACCAATAGGCACTAATCTAAAAGGGTTATGGAGTTTAGTGACTGTAATGCCTGTCTGCTGGGAATGAGCTTTGAATAAATGGAGCAGAGTTTAAAGAAGAGTTTAGTCACTGTGGCTGTTTCCTGGTAGGCTGAGACAGCCGCCAATCGTATCTGCAAAGTGCTGGCGGTCAACCAGGAGAATGAACAAATGATGGAGGACTACGAGAAGCTGGCCAGTGACGTACGTATGACGCGAGTGTGCGCCATTCATTAAACATTGGGCATTGACCTCTTTGAGCATTTTAACTTAGACATTTTCTGGGGTCTCTTATTCCACTTTTAATCCAGCTGCTAGAATGGATTCGTAGGACGATCCCCTGGCTGGAGAACCGAACCCAGGAGAAAACCGTAAAAGACCTGCAGGCCAAACAGGAGGACTTCAGAGACTACCGCACAGTGCACAAGCCGCCCAAGGTACAGCATCAAACATCCTCGTGTACCCCGGAGCTCACCGTTTGTTCTGTTGTTTCTGGAAAGTCTGACGCACTGATCTGATCCTGTCCTCAGGTCCAAGAGAAATGTCAGCTGGAGATCAGCTTCAACACTCTGCAGACAAAACTGAGATTGAGCAACAGACCTGCCTTTATGCCCTCAGAAGGACGCATGGTGTCTGTACGTAGCCTTGTATTATGACTACTATCATGCACACGATCAAATACCCACTGCTAAAAGTAAAGTACAACGTTAGCATTAGCACTAGCATAGCATTATCATGCGTACTAATAACTTCTAATAGTAACCCGTTCTGTTTGCATTAGCAAGCGTACCATAATGTCCACAGCTAGCATCCGATCTGTACATTAGTGTTGGCGTGCTAATGCTAACATCCATATCTAAGGCCCAGTGCTGAGCGTAACTTAAGAAGATACCATTAGCATCAGCGTACCTATGCTAACAGTGACAGAAACGCTCCAAAGCTAACTATAACATTCAATGATAACCTCTACATTAGCTTTAGCATGCTAACAGTAATACGCACAGTTTACATCATATAATTTTACTATTCATCTTTACAGTCAACTTTACATTCAATATTTAATTTTTAGTATGACTTTTGTACATGTAATCTGTCTTTTTATGCAAACCGAGCCCAGGAAGAATAGCGGATGCAGCGTGCTGCTAATGCTAACTGTAAACAATAACATTTGTATTAGCACACTGATTAGCATGTACAGCTAACATCTACAGGTAATCATTACTTTAGACATTTTTTGTACATGCGTGCAACTTGGTTTTCTACACAGTGAACATGACGACTTGATTTAATGGGAAAACTTATTGTAAAAACAACTAAAATGTTTCCTACCTTTTTAGATCAAAGGCTGGAAGTAGCCATTCTCTTTTATTCTAGCTAGCTTGATGGAGAAGTTGGTGATTATAAAACATCTTTTTATTTTTGTTTTTCTATTTTGTTTTTGGCTTAATGGATAAATGAATTCCAGGCCACTCCATTTAATACACATGTTCACAATATTTAATTTAAACGTATAACAAGATTGACCAATGAATATGTTTGCGATTAGCTTTAGCTTACAAAACATTAAAGTAGGACAGTGGACGTTTCTGGTAATGGTTACAATCTGTTAGTGGTAGTTTGTAGAATATGTTTTTTTTTTTTAGCGTATTAAATATGTGCCGTTTGCTTCCAGGATATAAACACAGCGTGGCACACTCTGGAGGGAGCAGAGAAGGGCTACGAGGAGTGGATCCTCAGCGAGATCAGGCGTCTGGAGAGACTGGAGCATCTGGCTGAGAAGTTCCACCAGAAGGCCGCCATCCATGAATCCTGGACCGACGGTATGATAACGTTTACATTTTTAGGCTGTTGCATACATTTACATTCTTTGCACGGCAAGGGTTGCGCTCTTCTTACATCATCAGAGACTCTAACGTCAGGTTTGAATCTGTCGGTTAAATCAATGAATGAATGTTTTGCAGGCAAGGAGGCCATGCTGACCCAGAAGGACTACGAGACCTCTACTCTGTCAGAAGTGAAAGCTTTGCTACGGAAACACGAGGCCTTTGAGAGCGACCTGGCGGCCCACCAGGACCGAGTGGAGCAGATCGCTGCCATCGCTCAGGAGCTCAAGTAAGCTGGGGGGGAAATGTGCAGGATGTCAACGCACAGCTGCGATAACCTGAGGGGAACTCACTGATGTGCGTCGTGTTTAACAGCGAACTGGACTATTACGACGCCGCCAGCGTCAACGCTCGCTGCGAGAAGATCTGTGAGCAGTGGGACATTTTGGGATCCCTCACCCACGGCCGCAAAGAATCACTGGAGGTAAAACGCTGACTCGGTCCATGGTTTTCAGCTTTATCTCTAATTAATAGCTATGTATTCTTGGCTGTACATTTTATCAAAGCCCCAATAAGCAAAACAATAACTATATAAATAGACAAAACACATTACATACAAAAAATATTATAAAATTAAACAAAAGTATATAACGCGAGTAATAGAAGTTAAATAATTAACATTACAGTCATGGCCGGCGTATCCAACTATGGCATGGTGCACATTTTAAAAGTTTCCATATATTTCAAGAATGGCTGCCACGATTTGTTAAATTTAGTCAATGAGCCCGTTAGTGTACTTCTCATTTTTTCCATGTATAAAAACCTCATAAGGTCAGCTATCCACTGATCATGAGTAGGCAGAGTTTCTTTTTTCCAATTCACAAGTATTCACAAGTAATGACGTAAAAGCAATAGCATTTGAATAGTGTTTAACAATAGAAGTGCCTGGAGGTATCACCCCAAAGAGTGCAATCAAAGCCGAGGGAGCAAGTTTGATTTTATATGTCTCAGAAAGTGTCTTAAATAAAGCCGTCCAATAGTTCAGAGTAGGGCATGTCCAAAAAGTATGAATAAGTCAGCCAATTTCTGCTTTGCAGCGATTACACATTGGATCACTATCTGGATAAAACTTTGATAGTTTTTCTTTGAAAACATATAAACGGTGAAGAACCTTGAATTGTAGGAGCCAATGCCTGGCACAGATGGAGGACGAATGTACCCTATGCAACATACAGTCCCAAAGAGATGTTCATCGCCAAATCTTTTCCCCCAGTGTGATTTTTATAATGGAGAGAGATGGAGATTGCAAATCCAGTAATAGACTGTACATTTCTTTAATCACCCCCTTCTTGTGAACATTAATATCTAAAATACTATCCAAAATTGTTTTCTCTGGTAATTTAGGAAAAGTACTGTATCTAATGACTGTGAAGTGGCGTATTTGCAAATAACGGAAAAAATGCGTTCAAGGTATATTAAACTGTTCACTCAACTGTAAGAATGAGGCAAATACTCCATCAATAAACAGAGTTTTAAAAGTTCGTAATCCATTATTACTCCAAATCTTAAAGTCTAAATCATCCATTGAAGGTGGGAACATGTGGTTTGAGCACAAAGGGGCATTTCTGGATATAGTATGTAAACCAAATTTTTTCCTACATTGTATCCAAATTTTGAGAGAGTCGTAGAGCAGAGGGTTGGATTTCTAAGTATGCAATTCCAAAGGGAGGGCTGAACTTAACACGGCTGGTAGAGAGGACTTTCCACAGCTAGATGCCTCCATATGAACCTAAGAAGGTGCTTCATAAATTAGGTCATCTAGCCAGTGGAGCATAGTGCATTTGGACACCCTGACTTTTAATCCAACATGTCTTCTTCACACAAACCATATCAGAGTTTGCATCCACCATTTCTCTGATTTCTACCATGACAGAAAATCAGCAACAGTTTACATCCGTGTCGATTCTTACTTCTCATACGGTCTTTTATTTTTGTCATTGTGTCGCTAAAACACCGTGTTTCCCGGCCTGCAGAGAACAGAGAAGCAGTTGGAGTCGATAGACGAGCTCTACCTGGAGTACGCCAAGAGAGCGGCGCCGTTCAACAACTGGATGGAGGGAGCCATGGAGGACCTGCAGGACATGTTCATTGTTCACAATATCGAGGAGATCCAGGTACGGCAGTTTCCACAACTACTCAGAGTTAAATCTAAAATATTTGAACACCTGAGGTGGATTCAGTGCTGGAGTCTGGTTCTAGTCAAATGTTTGCTTTAAACCCGACTTTCTGCCTGAAAAACTACTCAGAGCTGCAGTTCCCTATCAACCGATATTTCTAGAGGCCAGTTTTCCCTTAATTGACTTAGTTAGCTGGTAAAAAAACAGGGAGGTCAGGATTTATTATTTACCATTCATTAAATTGATCAAAAGTAAGGGCTCCCACTGTTTTAGACACGTTAACCAACAGCGTGTAGTTTAGTAGCAAATGCTAGCAGCATGAATGAGAATCATTTTATAAATTATTAAAGGTATATAGCCACGTTATAGGCTTATAAAAGAGACCTAAAACCGTTTGATTATTATAAAATAAAGTTATATACACAAAGCCTCCATCCTGATAATGTTTTGATGGTCCTTTTTGTGAATATAAAGCCTCAGCGACGGGAGATTAGCCGATATAAACAGATGTGGCGCCATCATATTTTCATCATTTGGAATCATTTATTTATTTATTTTTCATTGGATCTTAGACCTTTATTCATTGTTTCACTGGGAGATGCTAATAGCCGTTAGCCACTTCCTTGTTTTAACCCCTGCTGCGCATGTGCTGTACGTACTTCCGTTAAAATCTTAAATAAACATGAAAGGCGTTATTTACTAACAAACTGGGCAAAAATACAGTATTAAACACCAAAATAACAAGTAATACGGCAGCAGGACGTGATAATCTTTCATAAAAATTGAAAGAGCTACTGACGTATAAATAAAAAAAAAGTCATAACGTGGCTATGCACCTTTAATTTTCATTCAAATTCAAAGCTGCCACCTTATCAAAGAACATGCAGCACATTTTTTTTATGTTTTCTGTTGGAGCCCTTAGAAATAAAATCAGCAGGTCAGACCAAACAGGAAATAGTTGTTGGCGAGGAAACGCTTTAGCAGTGAATCTCCTGTTTTCTTCCAAACTAGCAACTCTGAGCCTTTGCCTGATTATTTCCCTGAAAGAACAGATTTGAATATTTTATTGTGAAGGAGCCTGGATTAAACGTGTCCTTCATTAGTGTCTGCATTACGGGGCGTTTCTGATCCCAACGCACCAGATTTCGGTGCTTCGCTGCAGCTGATTTTAAATGTTTAAATTTCCCGGCACAGCTGGTTAAATCAGGTTTGTTTGGGCAGAAAAGTCGATCACATCCAAACAGGATCCGGTTGCAACTGTCAGAAATTTGATCTCTGGCCAGCGGTGGTTCAAGGTTTCCGTGTTTCTCCTCTTAGGGTCTGATCACCGCCCACGAGCAGTTCAAGTCCACCCTCCCCGAGGCCAACAAGGAGCGCGAGGCGATCCAGGCCATCCAGGCTGAGGTGCAGAAGATCGCCCAGAGCAACGGCATCAAGCTGAGCGGAGCAAACCCCTACACCACCATCACACCCCAGAGCATCGACAGCAAGTGGGAGAAGGTGGGCTGCAGCCTGACGGGCGCCGTTTTACAGCATTTAATACATCACACAGAGCCGTTCTAATCAACTTTATGTGTTGCAGCTTTTTCATCCTACCTGTCACTTGTTTTTGTTAAATCAGATTCTTTCTCAGGGTTTATCGTAGGGCTGTGCATAAAAATCGATACAAAGATTAATATCGATTTAAAATATTAAAAAGAAAGATTTAATATCAATATTCCTCCCAACCCCTAGGGGGCGCTATTAGGGTCATCACTCTTCACAGCGAGGAAGTGCAAGTGAGACGAATTTGCCGAACGGCCGACAGGATTTTAGAAGCTCCTTCGTCCCTAAAATCACATTTTTGGTTTCTGTGATGCGTTAAATGCATTAAACCAAATGCTTTATTTTCCTTTTAATATGTCAGTGTAGGGCTGGGCGATATGGATTAAAAAATAAATCTCCGGTTTTATCATACCAAATCCGATTAATCGATTTTTTTTTTTTTTCCCTCCTTTTTGTTTCATAAAAAGAAATTAAAGAAATTATTTTAAAACCTTGCTTTTATGTCAAGCATTTCATCAGGGAGTTGACCTGAATTCAAAGTGCAACTAAAAACAAACTGTGAAACATGCTTGTAAAACAAGATGGCAGCCGTGCCATTATAAACAATGAAAATATAACAAAACATTTGCTGCTAGTGGTTTTACACATTGAGCTAAGAACAGGCTTCACTGCACTTGTGAACTTCAAACTAAGTTAAAAAAAAAGTAAATAAGTAAATGAAGTACCTCGTATTATGGTAAAAAAAAGTTTCTACTTAACAATATTTTGACAATACATTTGCCCAAACATATATTCAGCATCACAGGCTGTTCTCTTCATGGAAACCCAATGAGTGTATTGGCAAAATAAAATCCAGATTTTCCAAAAATGAAATCTTAAAGAATTGTAAATTCGCATTAATCAATTAAATCGATTTAACGCCCAGCCCTATTTCAGTGTTCAATAAATTGAACATAAATATAATATTTGGCTGGTTTTGTTGATTGAATGAATTTGAGCATTAATTTAACAGTAATAAATATCGATATTGGAGTCAAATCAAGCTGAGCTACATAGAGAATCATATTGAATCGGCTCATCCTAAATGATACCCAGCCCTGGTTTATTGTGAATGTATCAAAGAAATTCAGCTCTTAACAAAAAGCCTTTTTGCCCTAATTGCCTTTGTGGGGGTTTTATCACTTTAACCGTATCGCCGGTCAGGAAAGGTTCACAGAAAGGCAAAAAAATGACCGTGTGTGTGTGTTTGCTCTGCAGGCGATGGCCATGGTGCCGCAGAGAGACAACGCGCTGCAGGACGAGCTGAACAAGCAGAACTCCAACGACTCTCTGAGAGCCACGTTCGCCGCGCAGGCCAACACGGTCGGCGCCTACATCCAGGCCAAGATGGAGGTAACGGACCAGCAAAGCTCCGCGTTGAAGTTTTGGTTTTAAAGCGTCGGTGGAAGCAAAACATTTAGGAGGGTCCAAATCCTCTAAATGCTGCGTGTTTTTGTGCCGGCAGGAGATTGGCAGGATATCCATCGAGATGAACGGCACCCTGGAGGACCAGCTGACCAGCCTGAAGGACTACCAGACCACCATCATGTCCTACATGCCTGAAATCAACAAGTTGGAGGGATACCACCAGCACATCCAGGAGGCTCTGATCTTCGACAACCAGTACACGTCCTACACCATGGAGGTAAAGGGAACCCCTAGAGCCCCTATTATGGCAGTTTTCTATAGGGAAACGATGGCGAAAAGCTTCATTTACCAGCTTAACAGAGTTAATTTACACTATGCTTTACAATAGTTTACACTTTTCTGCAGAGCAATCAAAATCAGATTAATAATTAAGTGTAATTAGCTTCATCTTAAATGGATCATAGCAAAAAAAAAATCCATTACTGATGCATTTTTACACACATTGATCGGCTAAATTCAGGCTTTACGATACATGTGATGCATTTGCTGGTAAAACTGCTGTAAGTCGTATGAAAGACTAAAACTATAACTGAAACTGAAAAAAACTAAACATTTAAATAAACTAAACCAGCAAACAAATACTAAAACCTAATTCAAACTAAAATATAATTCAATTCAATTTTATTTATATAGCCCCAATTCATGAAACATGTCATCTCAAGGCTCTTTACAAAGTCAAGTTCAATCATATTATACAGATTGGGTCAGATTATACAGATTGGTCAAAAATGTCCTATATAAGGAAACCAGTTGATTGCATCAAAGTCCCGACAAGCAGCATTCACTCCTGGGGAACCGTAGAGCCACAGGGAGAGTCGTCTGCATTTTACATGGCTTTGCTGCAATCCCTCATACTGAGCAAGCATGAAGCGACAGTGGGAAGAAAAACTCCCCATTAACGGGAAGGAAAACCTCCGGCAGAATTTTAAATTCTATTCTTGATTTAACAGGAAGCCAATGAAGGGAAGCTAAAATTGGAGAAATATGATCCCGCTTGTTGATTTTCATCAGAATTCTTGCTGCAGCATTTTGGATCAGCTGAAGGCTTTGAACTGCATTTTGTGGAATTCCTGATAGTAAAGAATTACAATAGTCCAGCCTTGAAGTAACAAATGCATGGACTAGTTTTTCAGCATCACCCCTGGACAGAATGTTTCTAATTTTGGCGATATTCCGGAGGTGAAAAAAGGAAACTCTGGAAACCTGTTTAATATGGGATTTAAATGACATGTCTTGGTCGAAAACAACACCAAGATTTTTAACTTTATTACCAGAGGCCAGGTTAATGCCACCCAGATTAAGTGATCGGTTAAGAAGTTTATTTTTGAGTTGAAAATCAAAAGTCAAAACTAAATGAACGTAAAAACAAATGAAAATGTAAGCTATGTAAACCAGGCTTTACGGTACTTGTGACGCCTTTGCTGCTCGGTTTCTTGAGGAAATCCGGGTTTTTTGGAGCGGGACTCTGAAGGTTCTGCGTTTGCTTGGCTCCCCCTGCAGCACCTGCGTGTGGGCTGGGAGCAGCTCCTCACCACCATCGCCAGGACCATCAACGAGGTGGAGAACCAGATCCTGACGCGTGACGCCAAGGGCATCAGCCAGGAGCAGCTCTACGAGTACCGCGCCTCCTTCAACCACTTCGACAAGGTCAGGGGCCTGAGCTCGTTAATTATCCTTCCTCGTTAAACGTGACGAGAACATCTGACGTCTGCGACTTCAGTTGTGATCCACGTGTAACTTCACAGATTTATTCCAGAATGCAGCGAACACGAGGGGTTAATTGTGTGCTGTGGTTGGTCTTAGTGTGAAAACCTCATGTTTTCCTTTTAACGCAGTAATGTGTGAAATACTGTTTGGATGTTTAGTGACCAGGTGAAGTTCAGGGTCTCAGAAAACTAGAATATTATGGAAACTGGTTACACACTAATCAGCTAATTAGGTCAGACTAAACTAAATGGTGATTAAAAACTGACAGATGCCATTGCCATCTTTTATAAATCCTTGCATGACCCGTTTACAGTAGTTTTTAAATTAGTGTTTTGGTGTAAAAAGCATTAAAATTCATTTTTTTATTGCAGTAGCATCATCTTAATGGGGGAAAAAAACAAACAATTAAATTTCTAATTAATTAGAAGTGAAGATTTTCTTTTACATACTTTAACTACCATATTTTTCGGACTATAAGTCACACTTTTTTTCATAGTTTGGCCGATCCTGTGACTTGTATATCAAATTTAAATGATAATTCATATTGACCAGCATGAACCAAGGAGTAAACATTACCGTCTATAGCCAGAAGAGGGCGCTCTAGGCTTGTAAAAAAAAAAAACAATGCTGCTCCTGCACCACTTAAACATTAATTAAAACATTAACTTATAGGCAACAAAGAACACACATGGCCCAGACAGACAGAACCTGTTACTGGGCCGTCAGTGAAGCTAACAGCAGCTAGCGATAGCTTACAGCTGGTGATGAACGTGAGCTTTATGTTGCTCTGAAACATCCGTGTCGTACTGTTAGCTTAGCGCGTAGCACCGTTACGTTGGCGGTCTAATTTAGCCGTAATTTGACAATGTGCTGGATAAAACCTTCCTGGGTGGAGTTACTAATTTACTCCGTTCATCCTGCCAGGTATGTTCCAGGTTATCCAGCCGGTTGTGGATGCAGCTGAGTGATTTAAGAAGTTGCCTTAGCAGATTAAATGTCAGTTTTGAGTCTTGGATTGTGTGAAATAAATTTCTGAATAAATACGTGTAGTCCGGTGCGACTTATGTTTTTTTATTCCTCTTTATGACGCATTTTGTTTGACTGATGCGACTTATAGTCCGAACAATACGGTAATCAGTGTTTGACAGCTTTAATTTGGTTATTTCACGACTTCCTGTTTGCCTGGAGTATAAATGGGACCTAACGCTAGGGCCAGTGCCTTAAAGCCACTCTTCAAAATGGGAAAGACAAGAAAACATGGCGTTTTAGCCAGGCAGATGTGTGTTGATGGTTATGGGTCAGCAAACGGGTAAAAAAAATAAAAAATGTACTTAATCTCGCCCTCTGAGTAAATTCACCTGGTGAATTTACTACAAATAAAGATAGGATTTAATTTTTTTTTTTTTTTTACATTTTTCATGGAGATCATGCTGCTGCGATTTAAAAGGTGAATTTATTTGAAGACTTTGCCGCGTCTTTAAGGCTGAGACTGCAGGATGCTGCAGGTTTTTAGGTGCTTGAAAGGAGCCAAACGCGTCACTTGATTCCTTTCTGTGTTGATCTGAGTCGTCATGAGGAGGAAGAGGAGGAGAAGGTCACCTTCACCATCCCACGCCACCGTGTTTCTGTCTCATCCTCATCATCAGTCTGTTTTTACGTCACAGAACTTTATCTGTCAGAGTTTAGCAGCTTCCCTGCTCTGAGGTCCTTCATGTCTGCTCCTCAGTTCTCATGTTGTCGTTGTGAACGTTGTCTAAACATCCATCGTTGTCCGTCTGTATCCCCCCCCCCATCCTCCATCTGCTCCCTGCATGCCATGGACTGCATCCCTCCACCGTCCCGCGCCTCGCCCCCCCCCCCTTCGTCCTCATGACGCGCTGCTCTGTCGTTGGGTCTTTGGCCGACCTCAGGACCACAGCGGGGCCCTGAAGGCGGAGGAGTTCAAGGCCTGTCTCATCAGTCTGGGCTACGATGTGGAGAACGACAAGCAGGTAGGAGCGCCGGGACGCCGGGGGAGGAGCCGCTGCTGGACGGGACTCTGAGCAGGAGGGGGGGGGGGCGCCGGAGAGCTGGACGGATCATCTGGTTCTGATCCGTGGGAACGTCATGACGAGTTGTCAGTTAGCAGAGGCCTAATTAGGCTCGTCTTCTGTCACAGCAGAACCTGCATCTGTCTCCATTACTTTAAATAACGTTAACCCTCTGGTGACCAGGGAGGGAAACTCTTTACACTGCAAAAAGGGAACTCAAAGTAAGTCAAATTTTCTTGAAATTAGTATATTTTTCCTTCACTCGAGCAGCTAAATAAGACTTTTTGCCAATGGAATGAGTATTTTTGCCCCTAAAATAAGATAAATAGACATCCTTCACTTGAAATAAGATGATGGAGATGAATTGTTCTTATTCAGAAAGTCTTGAAAGTCTTAATAAGTATGGAATTTTGAAACACTGTTTTCCAGACCTTGAAAAGTCTTGAATTTTGTGTGAAAGTCTTAATAAAGTATGGGGGAAAAAAGTGTATGGTAGAATTTTACAGTATGCTCAAAGGCATTGTGAAATGAGAAATAGGAAGGTAGGCTATAAAACTATAATTTTACTAACTGGTCACGTACTGTATTAGCCTAATGGAATCAAACACTTGTTTGATGTAAAATTCATGTACTTGTGATTTTCATGTTTTGAAACGTTTTCATCAGTAAAAGCATAATTTACTGTAAATAATGCATTTGTTCATTGAATACTAGCCTATTAAAAATGAACATTTCTAATAAACAGTTTGTACAATCTCAACCAATGAAGTAGGCAGTAGACACACAAGTATACAAGTACATAAAGTTAAGGTCTTGGGGGGGAAAAAATATCAGTTTTAAAAAAGTCTGGAATTTTAATTTGGAAAAAGAGCAAGCACCCTGTTATTTTAAGTGCAAAAATCTTATTCCATTGGGAAATAGTTTAATTTAGCTGCTCAAATCTAGGATAAATACACAAATTCCAAGAAAATTTTACTTACTTTGAGTGCCCTTTTTGCAGTGTATTTTTATTTTTAGATTTTGCTAAATGTTCACCGGCTTACTGGTGTTTTTAAAGACGTACTGGATTAAAGTGAAGGTTATAAACCGGCTCACCCTCCTGCTCTGCTGTCCGTCAGCACGGCGCTCAGACGGCTGCCATGTTCCTGTCTGTCCACCAGGGGTCTCTGTTGCTCTGGGCGGCCACCTTCAGCCCGCCTGTCGTCTGTCTCTGGTCTGAGCTGCTGCTGTGAACCACCTGTGTTTTTTTTTATTATCTTCTCACCTGCTGGGTCGTCTCCACTCACTTCCTCTCCGTACTTTTACCTGTTTGTTTCTGTCCGTCACTCCTCTGTCTCTCTGTCTCTCCGTCTCTCGTCCTCTGGGACCTCGGCGTGCCGTGGCGGCGGCGGCTGCAGAAGCGATCGGGTCAGATGGTGTCAGATGATTTCCGGGCTCTGCTCATTTCTACAGGGAACAGTCTGGTACTGGTTCTGCTTGCTGCTCCTCAGGGTGTCTGCAGGGCCGACAGAGAGGCCCAGTTTCAGGCTGAGAGATGCAGGGATTGTTAAAGGCATACTATGCAACATTTTTCAGTTAATTAATATGTTCCATACCGTTTTGGATGATTAAATGAGTCATTTCAGGTCGAACAAAGGTTTTCTCAGCCGCCCTGGTGGTCTGTGGGGGAAATACCGTACTTGCAATGCGGTACTGCGCACGTGACGTCACCGTCTCAAGAGCAACGCCCCTTTTGCCGCTTAGGTAGGGCATACAGGTAGAGAACGCCCGTAGCAACCAGTTATTACACGCACAACAGAAACAGCGATATGATCGACTTTACAGCCGTTAAACTTTCCCAAGACGATGTCCCAGGCGCACGGATTACTGGTCGCACTGTCGAAGAACACACCAACCTTCAGCTCAAACGATGGCTTGAGTGTCGAGGGCTTAAAAAAACGGAAAACGGGCCGAGTTGATGAACGGTAAGCTTTGTTTTTTTTTTCCTGCGCGGCGATCATGGCGTCATCGGCCGTTTTTTTGTTTGTAATCACCGTCCAGGGATCGGTATATGTTTAATGTTTGTCTTATTTGAAATGTTTTTGAGTAAGCTATCCTGGTAGCAGGCTATCATGTTAGCGCCTGCTACCATGATAGCCTATATGCTGTCATGGTAGCAGGCGCTACTTTATTAACATGTCGGCCACCAAAATACTCTTACCTTGACTTGATGTCGCTGGAATTGGGTCAGGATGTTCTTCGGTTGGGCCCTTTCCTCCGACAAAATGCTTGCTACATATGTACTTGAATTTGGTAACTTTTTCCGGGTTGAACTGTTGTGTAGGCCGACTGCCCCGGTGTTCCAAGCGCACACATTTCTCCTTGGCAGTCTTGAAGAAAACATCCTTCATATGCGGCCGATCAGCGTAACTCGAGTCGCTGTTGCACGTTCCATAGCAACAATGTTTAAAAACCATGGTCTTAGATTTGGAAAAAGCAGTCGTTTACCGAGTAAAACCAAGGCTAACGCACGTCTCTTTTACAGCGAAACAGCGACGGACTATGCAAGTTTGCCCCACTGCGTACCACGTGATGTGACGTCATCGTGACGTTGTGTTTCTAAAAATAGCTCGCGCGCGGTACCCCATTGCAAGAGCCCTCGGCCCGCACTCACAGGCTCAGAAGTCTCGTGCACCGCGAGAGTCGGTCTTGCTTTACGGCGAGAACTCCATGTGTTTTTGCCCTGCCATTCACTATATGCACGCGCGAAAGCAACAACAAAGAACCGCGTGTTAACGTCAAATAAACATGCAAGCATATCGAGTTTTATATTATTATTATTATTATTATTATTTTTTTTTATTTTATTTTTTTTTGAATGTTGACGAGACGAGGCCGCCGCGGTAGCGTCTCGCCAAGATAGCGCTGCGGGAAGCTTGATGTTCATACTTTCACTGTGTTAGTCATTGTTTGTACTGCCGTTTTTTCTACTTTTTGTTGCGTTCGCCTGTCTGCTAAGCTCAAAACAACCGCGCCTGGCTTGATGGAGAAACAAGAACAGCCGAGCATCTTTATGACAGTGCACTTTTACTTTCGCCCTCTGGGGGGAGCCTCGCTGGAAAATCAACCCCGGTTGCATAGTATACCTTTAAAAAGTGAGATCAGGGCCGATGATTTTGCTGGTTCCTCTGTGGAGGATGGACCTGCAGACACCCTGCTGCTTCCTTAAACCTCGTCTTTTCTCTGTTTTGCTCCATTCGTCCAGTGTTGTCGGTCTAAGTCACCCCTAGATGTCCGTTCTGTCCACGTCTCTGTCTCTCACTACCCTTGGCTCAGACCGTCCGCCCGCATGCATGCGTGGGAGTAAAACACCCAGACTGCTGCGTCTCAGTGGCAGTCCTGGTGTTTATCTCGCTTCAGTAACCTTCCTTTGTGACCCAAGCCGCTGTTTCTCTCGGGTTAACCTGTGTTTTCTCCGTCGCCAGGGTGACGGCGAGTTCAATCGCATCATGGGCATCGTAGACCCCAACAACACCGGCACCGTCACCTTCCAGGCCTTCATCGACTTCATGTCCACGGAAACGACCGACACGGACACCGCCGACCAGGTCATCGCCTCCTTCAAGATCCTGGCTGGTGATAAGGTGAGTCTGAGGGTCCGGCCACCGCGTGTCCGGGCTTTGACTAGGCCGCTCTGGAACCTCCGTTTGCAGGGGAACCTCAGATGGTCGGGTGTATAAATGAACCTGAACATTCTTCCAAAAAGAGCTGCACCACGAATCGCAACATAAATGTCTGCATAAATATTATAGATTAAATAAAACCTTATAGATTAAATATTTCTCTGCTTATTCTGCAGCTCTCCTTCCCATCTTTATGAACTATAAGCTGCAGAGTGTTGGAGGGGGAAACGGCCTAGTCAAAGCCAAGACCAATTGAAATGCAGTGAGAAACATGCGTAGTAAGGAACGAGGGTTGGGCAATAAATCGATTTAATCGATTAATTTGAATTTACAATTTATTGAGATTTAATTTTTGGAAAATCTGCATTTTATTTTGCCAATGAACTCGTTAGGCGTCCATGAAGAGAACCGCATGAAATTCTGAATATATTTAGGAAAATATGCTGTAAAAATATTGTAAAGATGAAACCTTTTTTTTTTACCATAATATGAGGCACTTGTACTTTTACTCATTTACTTATTTACTCTTCTCAGCAGCAAAGATTTAGTTATATTTTCATTGTTTACATTGGCAGGGCGGCCATCTTGTTTTACCTTCTTGGATTTAGTTGTGTAGGTACCAGATTGGCTCGGCGCTTCCCGATGACATCATCATATGGCAACTCCATTCAAACAAACTACATTACGCCCGCGGTCTCCATTTGTTACAAATCAATTTTATTTTGTTAATTTACGATTATTTTCTAGTAACTTAATCGAGTCATGAAAAATTTTAACATCTTTTTTGAATGCTTGTTTGGTAGTCTGAAAATTTAATCACTAATTTTGCCGGCTCAAAGTTACATCTTAAGAGAAATTTCCTTCCAATTTTTTTTTTAAAGTTGTGAAGGGAAAATAAACCATAAACTCTTTTAATTTTTAATAAAAGTCTGCAGCCATTTTAATTTAATCACTGCATTCATCACTTTAAAATCAATAACGTTTATTCCTCCTTTTTCTACTGATATTACTATGTCGTTCTTTCTGATCACATGTTTTTTATTATTCCAGATGAAATTGTGATACATTTTATTAATTTTATTATTGTAGTATTTGGTATATTTAAGATATATGCTGGATAAATTAATCTGACAATCCTTCCGTTTTTGTTAACAATATTCTTCCAAAAATTGAGCCAACTATCAAATTTTTTTTTTTTTTTTGTAAAATGGCTAAAATATTTGTTCTATAATGTCCAGTGTGGTCCTTGTTTATACCTAAATATTTTACCTAATTTTTATCAATTAAAGTGGGTTGATTATTTTGAATTGCTAACATTCCACATTTTCTATGTTCATCCTAAAGCCTGAAGCTTTTGAGAAAAAAGAAACCGCTAAATTAACTTAATAAAATTGATTCGTTACTAATGCAGACTGCGGGCTCTATGTAGTTTGTTTGAGTGGTGTTGCCATAATGTGACATCATCAGGAGGCGCAGGGACCACGGAGAATTTCTTCGTAAAATTGTCCGTTTACAAACCGTAATCCCGCTTTAGAATAAAACCTACACCCCGCTATAATTACTTTAGTAAGCTGTCCAGACCATTTACAATGTTTTGCGTAATTGTGCAAACGTTAAATCAACCATGTATAGTGACGTCATCAGAAGGCACAGGACCCGAGTCGATCTGGTACCTACAGCGGCACTTTGACTTAAAATCAACTCCCAGACAAGTTTTTATGATATCTTTAATTTTTCATTGTGAAACAACAAGGAGGGAGAAAAAAAATCGATTAATCCGGTTTGGTTTAATAAAAATCGTAGATTTTACTTTTAAGCCACATCCATCATCAGTGGTCACCGTTTGTTCCCGTTTCTCCGCCTTAGCTCGGGTTAAACGGCGTAGCGAGGGAGATCTTCCCGTTAATCTCTCCGTTTGTTCCCATCAGAACTTCATCACGGCCGACGAGCTGAGGAGGGAGCTGCCGCCGGACCAGGCCGAGTACTGCATCGCCCGCATGGCGCCCTACGCCGGGCCCGACGCCATCCCCGGCGCCCTGGACTACATGTCCTTCTCCACCGCCCTGTACGGAGAGAGCGACCTGTAGAGAAGCAGCGGAGGAAGAGGAAGAAGGGGGGGGGGGGGGGAGTCCAGCGTTTCTGTGCAGTGCCCCTGAAGGTGCCGGTTTAAAAAGCAGAATATTTTTATGACCCTCAGCTTGTTGATTTAACTGTAGGCCCTGAAGGGTTTATGAACAGGCACGTCCAGGGGCAGCACTACGGGTCCTTGGCTTCACCCTGTTGTTTTTGTTTTTTTGTTTGTGGGGGGGCAGGGGTGGGGGGGGTCGTCACACAAGCTAATCTGATACTTATGCTAATTTTGTTTATTTTATTATAATTTGTTTTGTCTTGCCAGGGGTGAGACGGGGCAGGTAAGGGGGCGGGGCCTGATGTGACACCTGGCCAGGTCTGTGTGTTAGATCCTAGAGAGATATATGCTGGGGGGGGGGGGGGGGTCATCACGTAACGTTCCCCTCCTCCCAGCTTAGTTTATATCCAGGGGGGATGGGGGGGGGCAGCTTTCCCAGTAACGTTGTTTATAAAAGAAAAAAGATGAAATTTAAAGGGCCGGCGACGCGCACACAGAGCAGTCTCACCGGTTTGTCAGTGAAGACGTTTGATCTTCTGGGTGTTTGTTCCTATTTAACGAGGCAGGAGGAGCCGCTCGGCCGTTAGGTGACATCCTCGCTTCTCTCAAGCCGGCTTCCTGCTCAGCGAGCTGAAAACTTGGTTTAAATTTATCTCTGAAACTCCTGGAGTCATGTCTCCCCACTGTGGATGATGACCTCAGCAGGGGGGGGGGAACAGCGCCCCCTGGCTCTCTCCTCCGTTACTCCCGCCTCCCCTTCCCTAATTAGTCTCTGCAGAGGAACACTGACCAGGAGGAGGGGATTGCTTATGTAAATGTTCCCGTCATGTTCAAATAAACACCAAAATTATAAGAAGTCACAGAAACTATGCAATCATGTTGTGATCGACCGGGACGTTCCCGGTTTGGAGTAATTTCTGCCATTGATGAGGGAGGAGGGGGAGGCAGAGGGAGGGACAGAGGGACCCCTGTTAGGTTGGAGAGAAATGAACTGAAATGGTGATTAATTTTTTTTTTTTTTTCCTTTTTTTTGTACTCTTTAATATCAAACCTTATCTGCTGTACTGGAAACTGCAACGCCTTCTGTCTAATGATACATGACTTTCACAAAGCACACATAAAAGTTTCCTTACAAAATACCCCGCCTCGTCTCTCTGCTTCTTTTTCCCTCATTTGTGATTTATTCCTTTAACTCCGCAGCTTCCAACCAATGCTGGACGATAATTTAATAACAATATATATCAATAAATACGACGTGTGGTTCAGTAGAAGAAAAAAGGTCAGTAACAAAAAGCTCAATAGAATAACAGTTTTAATTCCTTTTGGTTAATATTATTCACATCCTCCCAGTCAATCATAATGCAGACCCAGGAACGCTCCGCCCCCTTCTTTTTTTAAGACATTTGTTGAATAAAGGGTTGTGTTTGAATTTAGTGTCCTTAATAGGTCGTTAAACAACAGCCTAAAATTGCACTTAAAATGTGTTTAGAATTTATGTATCGATTAATATGATTTCTATTTTATCGATATGTTTATTTTTTCATATATACATCGTCCAGCCCTACTTTAACCAGTAAAACACAGAGCATTTTCCTCTCAATGAAAAACACCAGAACAGTCGTCTAATGACTGGATAATTTCAGCTTAGTGTTAAATATCTCAGCTAAAGACATGATTTCAGATCAAGTAGTGATAAAAAGTCCTTTAATTCACTATTTTAATTCATGCATTGCTGTCACCAGTGATTACAGCGATGCCACCTAGCGGGATATCAGCGTAAGTTCACCAAAAATAACCGACAGGTAGAAAAAAAAGCCTGCAGTAAATATCCTTTAACAGGTCGGGATGGCTTATTTTATTTTTTCATTTTTAATATTCCCATCATGGGAGAGAAGTGAAGGAGAATAAGGACCTCATTTTTCACCTGCGTGAAGCTCCAGGTGCTTCAGTGTTTGCAGAGAGTTTGACTTCCGCCTTTATCTGTGGGTGTAGCACCATCAGAACCAGAGACATAAAGGCCAACAAAACCCTGGAAATGTTCCTTTTTTTCATTCACTAATGGCGAACTGTAAGTATTATCACTGGTCGTTTTGTACCAATGTGTGTCTGTATAGTAAAACTATTTATTTGTTTTTAAATCCTTTCTGTGTTTTTCATGGGCGAATCTGGGCATCCTGAGGCTCAAATCACGCGAGAATATTCGTGATCACGGCGCACGCTTTCCAGCTGTGACTCCCCAGATTTATATAGTAGAGCTTGAAAATGTAAGGCTGGATGTCATTTGAAGATATTTCTGCCATATCGCACACATAATTTACTGACTGGGAAATTAACACTTGTGAAAAATGACGCCAGACTGACAGCATGCAGCATGATGGGAAGGTTTCTTTTTTGTTGTTTTTTTTAATCAAAATCATTATTCAAACAAAAAACATAACGTTTCAGTCGCTGCAAGGAATGTGGAACAGGAATAATTTACAAAAACCAGAGAGAAAAAAAATCACCTTTCAATTAAGGGTCAATTAGTTTGCGGCACTCTACCTGATTAATTGGCTCACTGCATATTTCGTTTTCATATAATTTAGGGATTTGCAGTACAGTTTAAATTTGCTATAGAGACCATTAAGGATGGGAGGGAATTTTAGAAACTTAGATTAATGTACGTAATGTTTTGCCGTAATGGGGATTGAATTTACCAGAAGGCAGTTCCTGTCATTATCCAGTAAAATGCCAAATAAAACGTCCATCTGAGATAAACGATTCCCAGACGATGGGAAGGTGTGTTTACGCTCTCCTTGGTACAGTTCGTACGTCGCTTCTAGTTGAGTTTATGGCCGCGTTTAAAGATTGCTTATAGTCTATCGTAAATGTTTTGGGGGCGTCAGCAGGAGGTTATTATGTAGCAACGTATCAATTATGAAAGCATCCATGAGTTAGAATCAGAATACGACACGTTTTACATGAAAGTGGTTGTATATTTGGTTCAGGCATCACCAACCTTTTAGAAACTGAGAACTGCTTCATCGGTACTTCGTCATACGAAGGGCTACCTTTGACCTAGAAGAGTGCAAGCTCACCTTAACTTTATCTAATATAATTTAATGCTTATTTTTATATGTATGTAATTACAAGTATGATTAAAAGAAGAAGAGGATCGGAATAAAATAGTATTTTAGATGCACCTCACTGGAGAGTTGTGCTTTTATTTGTCTAACAGGTTTGAGGGAACCATATGTGGTCCTCGGGGGGGCACCATGTTGGTGACCCCTGCTTTAGTTTGACTTAAAGAAGCTCAAGCTAATAAAGTTGGTTCTGTTGGTGGGACTCTAGAACCTCTGGAGATGATTGAATGATTCTTCATTTTATGTAGAACATTATGGACAACCCTGAACATCCTCTTCATGCTACAATTGTGCAATATTTACTATTTTTACTTCCTTATTCTCTGCTACTTTAGCTTGTTTTTTTTTCAGTACTGTAAACTGTGGAACTGTTTATGATAGTAACACCTGAATTTCCCCATTTAGGAACAAGAAAGGAGTTTCTTATCTCAGCAGAGTGTCTTCAGTCAGAAGCTTCTCCAGAACCGCTGTAAGATGGACCTCTACAGGAGATCCTTCTGCCTGCAGCCATCAGCTTCTGCAACTATTTCAGTTAAACCTGCATTATGAGCTACATTTAATATAGCCTTTTGATTCATTTTGATTGTGCTACCTCTATTAAAGTGGACATCTTGCCTCAGTGGCTCTAGGTTACCTGAGTTTTACCTTTACAGATAAAATGGTAAAATTTTAGCTGAGATTTTAACATCCTTTAAAACATTAAACAACTAAAGTCCTAAATAGTCAAGGCCAGATTTTCCATTTTACGTATTTATTTACATGCAGTTATGTCTCAGGTTTGAAAAAATACTCCTAATTTTCTCCTTCCATCAGTTTCTAATGTATCTGAAAAATGTGGCGACTGCATTTGCCTGTTGGCTGATGTGCAGTTTGGCCTGAAGGGATTCAGCCGTCTCTGCATCCATTCATGTGGAAACCTTGATTTCTGATTTAAATAAAGCAGACTGGATGATCATGCTGTGAGAAAACTACAAAGAAGCAAAATGCTTCAACACCGTCCCAGGATTTCATCCTTCCCCACATAACAGAGACACTTACTCCTGAAACGCATTTAAATAATTAAAACTTTATGTCATCCAACAGCTCCTCCATCGCCAGGAAGTGATTATTTAAAGAACTTTGTGTTTCAAAACCAGGATTTCAATAGTTTGCAGGCCCTAAACCTACATAGAGCTGGAAAACTCTCGTTAAGGTTGATGAAGCTGTTTGGAATCGTGTATCAATCCCCATTAATAGCAGATTTTCTATTTTATTTTTTGCAGTGTTATATACCTCTTTGTGAAATAATGGTGTTGAGACACTAGTGGTTGTTTACCTTTCGAATTTTGACTGTTTGTGATTTTGCCAGCTGTTGATTTAGTTAAGTCCTGACTTAGATATTTTGATTGTTGTAGATTTTATAGCTAAAGGAGTTGGGCAGAGTGCCGCTCCCTCTTTGTGTTTTCCCGTTGGGTTTGTTTCATTTAGAAGCTGTTTTATTTAAGTACCGTTTGTATTAATTTGGATAAGCAACATGTTGGATGTTCTCTTTTTGTTCAAATAAACCTTAAATTTCATTTCCATCTGTAAGACTTTTATGTTACCCCGCCTTCCTGCCTAAAGTGGGCGTAACATAGAGCCAGAATGTTCAGTTGTTAAAATATTTGACACATCTGTAATTTTCCTCCATGTGTAAAGTAAAACATCTGGCTGATGATCGTTACATCAGCCAAGAGACTCAAATGTTCTGCAAGGACTGGATTATGGACCAAAGTCCCCAAAAAAACTGAATGATCTTCATGCAGCAGATGCTTTTCTTCATGATTACATCTCAGATCTTCTTCACAGTGACGAACAGAATAAATAATAATAATAATAATAATAACAGGACCACAGAAACAAATCTGTAAAGAATGCATTTATTGGGGAGATATTTTTGCCGCGCACCAAACGTGACATTCAACGCTGAAAATCACAGAACCAGGTGTGAATGTTGCTTTTCATGACGTGGAGAGCCGTGAAACAGCCCGTCTGGACGTGGCGGTGCTCCTATCGGCTCCTGTTTCCATCACTACACCAGGAAGTGTCTGCTCACTTTTTCCACTTGGTAGGAATAAAAGCAATAAAAACACAGAACGAAGCGGATCCAGGTGAATCCAGGTGAGTCCGCTTCAGCTGTACATGGTCATGTGGAGAAACTGGAACCAATCAGAGAACAGGAAGTGCTGAGCGGAACGAACTGAATGTGGCACATCAAACAGGAAGTCGGCTGCAACTTCTCGGTTTTTAATAAAAATCAGAAGTAAACTCCTTTTGTATTCAAATAACTGAAAATAAACATATTTACAGCGTCTGTGTTTAGCCGTCACTTTAATTCAATAACATTTTATTTACAGAGCACCAAATAAAGCCTTTACAACTGATTAGGAGTGAATGTTGCAACCGGATAGATTTCCTAGAACACTTTTTGCCAATTGGAAGAATGAATGAAACTGTATTGTCTGCATTGTTATATATATATATATATATATATATATATATATATATATATATATATATATATATATATATATATATATATATATATATATATATATATATATATATATATATATATATATAAAAAGATCGAATTGAAATGTATGTAAATAACTTTAAATATTTCGCTGTAGTTGGATTGATGACTTTTTTCAATTAAATTTTATTTATATAGCGCTAATTCACAACACATCATCTCAAGGTTCTTTTCAAAGTCAGACTCCATCAGATCCTCCAGGTTGGTGAGAAAGTTTCCTCTCTAAGGAAACCCAGCAGGTTGCATCAAGTCTCTCCAAGCAGCATTCACTCCTCCTGAAAGAGCGTAGAGCCACAGTGGACAGTCGTCTGCATTGTTGATGGCTTTGCAGCAATCCCTCATACTGAGCATGCATGAAGCGACAGTGGAGAGGAAAACTCCCCTTTAACAGGGAGGAGAACCTCCAGCAGAACCAGAACCAGGCTCAGTGTGAACGCTCATCTGCCTCCACCCACTGGGGCTTAGAGAAGACAGAGCAGAGACACAGAAAGCTCAGAAGCTCACATTTAACCCAAAATAAGATTTTTAAATCTAAAGCTTTATATTGAATCACAGTGACTGTATCCATGAAATATGTTAATATAATTGTAAAGCAACATCTAAACTGAACAAATTTCACAGAGTACATTTTTCTTTGACCAAAACAAAATGCAGAAGCAGTCTAAGTACACACCAATGTTTAGCAGCAATAACTCTCAATATTTATTTCCTGACTTTCTCAGTGTGTCACATCCTTGTGAAGATCTCTCTCTCTCCTACAGCTTTTCAATCAGGTCTGGACTTTGACTAGGCCACTGAAACACCGTTTCTTTTTCAGATGTTCTGTTGCAGAGGAGCTGCTGAGTAGCACCGTAGTCCAGTTATCATTTACATGCCGCTTAGTAAGCCTAAGTCTTGCTGCTGTATTAATTATTATTAGACAGCAGAGACGTCCTCCTTTTAAACAAGTCAGAGTTGTTCAGGCTTTTTATTTAAGTTATCATTTAAGATACAGACGTCTGCAGTGTCTGAGAAGATCTTTTTGGGGGGTTGTTTTGTCATTTCTGAGCATCGTACGCTCTGACCTTGGGATGAATGTTGTGGGACGTCCACTCCTCGTCCCTCAGTGTTTTCTAATCAACACCAACCCTTCCCTCTGTCTATTGTTTTAACTTGTTACCAACACCTTAAGCTGTTTCTGTCCGTACCTGTCTGTAGCTGATGGTCACTGTTCCAAGTCCCATCATGTCGTACGTCTGAAATTTGTCTGCAGTGAAGAAGAAGAGGGAGGAGGAGAATTAATTTGCTTATTTTCTGTGGACAAACCTCCTGATATTGAGCCATGAGGACACAACTGTTCAGATTTACTGAGCAACTCGTCACATTTCCAATGAGATGATTGCCTGTTGGGTCAGAGTCTGCAGGTGAAAACGGGCGAATTTGACCCAAACAAAGAATGTAAATTATACAGTCACATTATTTTATTCAATGTCTTCAACCTTCACAAGAGCTTGTTCTGATCTCAGTTCACAGATTAAAAGGAGGATCATTCATGTTCACAGTTAATCACCTAAAAAGGAGCAAAAAAAAAGAGATTTCTGATTTTCTTGAGTCATAAAGACTGATTTTATAATTCCCTTCACTTTCAGGACACTGAGTGATGCTCTACTGCAGTAAGATCCTGATTTTTATTTAATAACCTTCACTCAGCTGCAGCCAAGGCCAAAAAGCTTTGGCGGGGACTCAAAGTTCTGGCAAAATTAAGATTACTGATGCACAGCTTTGCATCAGTGTGCAGGGAACCGCTGAAGGAATGATTTTATGCATCGTCAAGAACTTCAATGTTGGGGGTTCGGCTGCAGGGAAGAAGGTTTCAGGACGTCCAAGAGAGTCCAGGAACCGGCAGGACGGCGCTACGGAATCACACTGCCACCGGTGCAGAGCCTGCTCAAGCCTGGCAGCAGATTAATGTCAGTTTACTTAAGTAAAATTAAGTAACATTTTCTCAAAATGAGTCTATTTGTCCTTGATTTGAACCAATGGAATGAGTATTTCAACCCCTAAAATAGGATAATTAGATATGCTGCACTTGAAATAAGATGATGGAGACGAGCTGTTGACATTCTCAGTGCAAAAATCGTGTTCCATTAGCAGATCATCTTATTTTCCTGCTCAATTTAAGGACAAATACACTCATTTTGAGAAAATTTCACTTATTTCTAGTTCTGCCTTTGCAGTGTTCAGACCCCAAAGCCACCTCTCTCCAAGAAAACCACAGACCACAGCCTGAAGTTGCTCCAGGAGGGAGGATGGTTGTATTTCCTCTGATCAGACCTCCTTCTGTCTGTCTGAGACATCTGGAGGAGAAAAGCTGAGCCGTACCAGGAGCAGTGAGGTGAATCCTGATCCAGTCCCTTTTTAAAGGTCGCTGTTTGCATCCATCGGAGTGGACTTCCTCCCATTTCTGAGGAAGAACACTGTTATAAACCAAGAGTTCAATCCAAATGTCCTCCAAGAGCAACAGTCCAACAGTTCCTGCAGACCTGCTGGTCTTCCAGCATGATGGGTCTCACAAGGCTCATGAGATGCAGAGCGATGAGAGCGGTGAGACTTTGAACCTGTGGTCAGGTGAGTCCCTAGATCTGTAACTCCAGGAGAAGTGTGACCAATGAGACAAAATCCAAGGAAACGCATCAACCATGATTTGGTCCAGAAGTTGGTATCCAGTAACCTGACTCCACCAGATGGATTTGCTCCGCATATCCATCTGGAAACCTTCCGTTGAAGTAATTTTGGGAAGGGGCGAAAATACTGGTTAGCTGATTGGCCTATGTTGGTGATAGACGGGCCAAATAAACCAATCAGATCAACGAAGCATATGACGTACTAACAGCGACGACGAAAACACAAACCAGTCGGGAGAAGAGCAAAAACATGTTTTCCTCTGAGAAAAGCCTCCAGAGCAGTGTTTTGCTCTTCTTTCAGTGAAGAAATACTCTGTAATTCCGATAAAACTTGCTCGATAGCCACGCTAACGCTAGTTTCATCGGCTGAAGCCGCCATGTTCTTTAGACTGAACTGTCGCGCTCCTCGTTGCGTCACACCTCAACCCGCCTCAAAGCCAACGCTGATTGGACGTTCGTTTGGTGAACGGCTCCAAATTTTCTTTAACGGAAAGTAGCCAGACTGATCTGCGAGTGAAACCTTGAAAGCTCGCGAGATCAGGATGGTCTAACGAGGCTAGGTATTCAGCACCTCAGAGAGAATCACAGGAGTTATGAAGGAGGTCCAACACTGGCAATGTTGGTTCACTTCCAGTTCCTTGGAACCCAACCTTTCTCTGGACCTGAGCCGGTCCTCACACATTGGCCCAGTTCTGAGGAAGGTCCAGCAGAGACTGGACTTCATGCAGCAACTCCAGAAGCGTCAGCGTTCCCCAGGACCTGCAGGTCTGCCATCGCTCAGGCTGTCCTGTGTGGTTTGGCTGACCCAGAACAGGACCGGACCGGACTACAACAGGCGACTGGGTCTGCAGAGAGGATGGTCAGGACTGACCTGCCCTCCATCCAGGAAAAGAGCAGCTAACATCTCTGCAGAACCCACACATCCTGGACACAGACGGACGTTTGCCTTCAGGTCTGCACTACACAGCTCCATCTGCTGAGCCCAGAAGAACCAGAACCCCAGAGACCGCTTGTTCCCTCCGATCAACACTCAGCAGTCACAACTTATCTGCACCAATCCAACCACGTCTTCCTTTTTCTGTAGAGACCTCCATGTAAACATACTTACAAGAAAAATAGCTTAGTTCTCCTTTTTAGTATATTTGCACAGACTCACAACCTGCTCGGCTGTTAAACACTGAGCAGGTTGTGAGAAAACCTTTTAGTTTTGAGTCATTTCTGCTTACGGATCATGCTCTCCAGCTTCATGATCATGTACAGGAAGCCCGGGTAGCTGAGGGTCAGGTCGGGCTCCGTGTATCTCAGTCCGACCAGCTGCATCACCAAGCTGTCCACCGTGATGCCTGCAGCACAGAGAAGGCCGACAGGTCAGGGAGACATTCAGGAATGATCAGAGGAGAAAGGAAAATGTCTCAAACTGGGATCAAATATGCCCAATGATGATTTAGACTGAATTTTAAATATAATAATAGTTGTTTTTAAATTATGACCCTTTTTTTAAGTGATCTAAGTCAGTTTGTTGCGAATTATTATCAACCAAGAGGCTGAAAATCCAGCCTCAGGCTCAAAGAAGTTTTTATAATAAACGTCATTGTGTCAGAAGAGGCAATCCGCCCCCTGCTGGTCACATCTGTTATTACACATGCAGAGAAAAAAAGGTTTCTGGTGTATTTTCGCTGCTGCACACTGCCTACCTGCTGCCTTCAGGGCAGGTTCGACCTCTTTGTACTCCAGGCGATGACTTTTATTCGTGTCGTAGACCAAGAAGATGTCCTGGAACACAAACTGAGCATCAGAACCAACTTATGGGAGACTCATGTTTCACTAAATCAAATTAAGGGTTGTCTTCTTCTGGTTACGCTGCAAACATCTGGATTTTTTATTTTTTTTTTCATGCATCCTTGTAAAGAAATGAAAATATCCGCAGCCATGTGATCAGCGTTGCTGCAGGTGATGCGGATATTTACCGTCCACTTCCTGATTTTGTCCCACAGAGTCTCGAACACGTTCCAGGTGAGCTGAGCGCTGCCTCGGCTCTGCAGAAAACACCGAGGTCAAAGAAAACATGCAAGCAATGGAAAGATCCCAGCCGTCCTTGAACGCGGCGCAGAGGCTTCTGGCCTGCAGCACCTGAGTCCTGAGCAAACATGCTACGTTTGCATCTGCATGTGGTTTTAAATGAAAACCGAAATGAGAATCAGGACAGAGCGGGACCTAAAGCAGCGGCTAAAACCGAAGGACCTCCAATTATTGTTTCTTTTAGAGATGTTTTCCTGAAGGATACGTCCATCAGGACCACCAGGCTCTTGCAGTGCTCCATGGAAAGGTACTTCTCACTTCCTGCCAACACTGGAGACACGAGAGACGAACGTCAGCAGGTTAATTTTACCATCTACCAAGTGATTAGATCTGTGCTGAATATTCAGGAGGATGCAGAGGACAGCAGACAGGGACTGTGACACAGTCAGGTGGAGACACCCCAGAAGGAATCTGGACTGAAAGGACGGGGACAACACGGACCTCCTCCCTTTATGACCTCAGTCAGAAGGTGGTAGAGGTGCAGAGGCCTGCAGATTCCGTGCTGAGGACATGAAAAGCAGGAATAACATGAATCAGAGCAGAGCACTAATAAATCTGCATTAAAACAAACACACCCAACATCCTCCTAGATCTGAGAGCATCTGCAGAACCTGCAGCTTTCATTTAGAGCTGGGCCATAAATCGATTTAATCGATTAATTCGAATTTACAATTCTTTAAGATTTCATTTTTGGAAAATCTGGATTTTATTTTGCCAATACACTCATTGGGTTTCCATGAAGAGAACAGCATGTGATGCTGAATAAATGTTTAGGCAAAATTATTGTCAAAATATTGTTAAGTAGAAACTTTTTTTTACCATAATACGAGGTACTTCATTTACTTATTTACTTTTTTTAAACTTAGTTTGAAGTTCACAAGTGCAGTGAAGCCTGTTCTTAGCTCAATGTGTAATACCACTAGCAGCAAATGTTTTGTTATATTTTCATTGTTCATAATGGCACGGCTGCCATCTTGTTTTACATGTTTCACAGCTTGTTTTTAGTTGCTCTTTGAATTCAGGTCAACTCCCTGATAATGCTTGACATAAAAGCAAGGTTTTAAAATAATTTCTTTTTATGAAACAAAAAGGAGGAAAAAATTGATTAATCGGATTTGGTATGATAAAATCGGAGATTTATATTTTAATCCATATCGCCCAGCCCTAATTTCACTGTCTTCCTGCTCAGAGCAGCAGGGACGTCTCACCTTGTTGCTGTGCTTGTAGAACAGCTGTTTGATGGATGTGAGGGAAGGCAGGGCGTCCAGGTGAGGAAACGACGGCTGCAGGGAAAAATTCACAAACAGACCTTCATTCCAACACCTTTAATAAGTTATGTTAAAAAAAAGATGTTTAACTTCATTCAACCTTAGTTTTATAACAGATTTATGAATGACTGCAATGTTTGGGGAGGATTCAGCGAGTTATTCGTGGTTTTTGTGACAATATTAAAGGCAAGTAAAGAG
This sequence comes from Fundulus heteroclitus, assembly GCF_011125445.2. Classification (NCBI taxonomy): domain Eukaryota; kingdom Metazoa; phylum Chordata; class Actinopteri; order Cyprinodontiformes; family Fundulidae; genus Fundulus; species Fundulus heteroclitus. The sequence continues at coordinate 137,836 of NW_023396857.1, read as the reverse complement.
ATGGAAGGAGAATAAACAAATAATCAACCAAACAGATTCCCTGACTCTCTGAGCTGCGTAGTGACTTTATTTAGACCATGGGGTGTCCAAAGTGTAGGATTTTATGTGCTAATTTGGCCCCCAGCACATTTGTTTGGTGCCGTTGGAGACTTTTTATTTTTAATACGGGAAAAATTATTACCGACAAATTAAAATCTTATCACAATAGAAAATATTAAGCATTTGCCTTTGAAACAACCGTGTTTTGTATCCACATCTTTACTTTTTCTCAAAATGGGGCCACATCTATCCAGAGAGTTTTACTCAAAAGCAGACTTTGATCCCCCCCAAATCTGCTTTTAATGAATTTATCCTAATTTATCACTCTGTCTCTGTTCTCAGAGACAGAGTGATCCAAATCTTGTTTCTGTTAGTCAGAATATTTCCCAATCAAGCTCATGGTATTTAACAAACTGGACGCTTTTCTAAACATTCAAACTGCTTTTTAAGTTTTCTACAGTCACCCCCAACGTCCCCCGAAGGAAAAATAAAAAAATCCAACTACCTTAGACATTTAATGACAAAATCAGATGTGTTGTTTTTTGAGTCTATAAGACATGACAATGTATTTTTTGTAATTTTAGTCAAGACACCCCTGATTTAGTCAGTTCCCTCACTGCTTACGTCATGTTTCATGATTTAGCGCCACCTGAGGCTTAAAGGGGAACTGCAGGTGATGTGGCTTTCAACTTCCAAAAACTATAACCATAATTTAGCTTAATATAAAATAATTTGTTCTACTTTTAGGAATGAAAAATCTTGAATGCTTTGTAAACCATCTTTACCTTCCTCAGTGGAGTTTGTTTCCATCATTTGGAGTAAACCACTGTTTTTATTCATTAAATTGTGAATTCTGGTTACCCTCTGCACAGGAATCAGTTTTTATGGCTTATAAATGGAAGCTAAACATCTGTGATTTCATCAGCAGAGCTCTGTTTTAATTCACAAGGTGTGATAACTTTAATTTGGGAGACAGTAAACTATTACCTCTTTTATTAACGACACATCCTGTGGTTTTGGTTTGTCAGCCGGACTGGAACAAAAGACATTTAAAGCAAAGAATCAAGCACACAGTTATGGTTAAAAAAGAAAGTACACCCTCTTTCAGTTCTTGGGTTTCGTGTTTGGGGACAAAAGCTTTAAAATGATTTAAACCTGAGCTAGAACGAATAAAAGCACTGATTGGACACTATTGATATTTATGAAACAAACATGAATCTATTGCTGTGTGTGAAAATCTAAAGTACATCCCATAATTCAACAGATGGACTCACAGGTGACTCTAAAACAGGGATGGGCAACTTCCATGATAAAGAGGGCCACGTTTTTTTCAGCATGACCATTGGAGGGCCACATGACCACGCACTTCAAATAATTGGATATGAAAGACGCTACAAATTATTCTCAATAAGAACAAATTTTAGATGAATTTATATCTGTATTTACTGCACCAACATATAACTATTTTCTGCATATAAATGCATTTTAATATGTCCTTAAGCAAAAGACAAACTGTTTGCTTTAAAAAAATGCAAAAAAGGAATTTAAACTCCTCCATATCAATGCATTCAGGAGCATGGGTCATTTCATATTTACAAGGAAATAGGCATAAAACGGAACAGAACTTCACTCATACAATAATGTGTCTATCCAGAAACAGTGTGGGCTTTCTTACAATAATGAATGCTCTATAATTGTATTTCTGTTATTTTTTTATTATGCGCATCTGTTAGCTTTTTATTCTGAAAATGCACCATAGCTTTCTGACGCTTGCGAATGCATCACACTGGTCTGTGAACGCGGTGCTGCACGTTTGATCTTCCGCTTAAGACAAAGCTTTGCAGTTTCAAAAGTCACGTCGGCTCTCGCGGTTTATTTTTGTGTGTGAATGACAAGAGACCACAACAAATAAATCAGCCATACCTCGAGGGAACGCAAAAAAAAAAAAAAAAAAAAATCCCCATGTCCGTACTTCTTCCCATTTTGTCTGAAAAATGTGACTTTCTCGGTCAAGTTTTCCCTTTATGCCACTGCTAGTGGCCAGGGCTCCTGACTTTCTTCCTCGCTGTTGCAAAGAAGCCGCTATTGTTTGGGTACGGCGCGCCCTCTATCGGTCAAAAGTATAATTACAATTATTATTATTATTTTTTAATTATTAAATTTTTATTGATGTATTCGTGGGCCGCACTGAGTGATGACGAGGGCCGTGTGCGGCCCCCGGGCCGCCAGTTGCCCATCCCTACTCTAAAACACCTCAGCCCAGACCATCACTCCTCCACCGCCGTGCTCCACATAGGGTCTCCTTTCCTGCTTAAATAAAAGCAGCAAGGGTGTACTTAGTTTTCCACAAACTTTTTCTATGTTGGGTTAATTTTTTTGTTTGTTTAACCAACAATGGAACAATTACTTTGAGTAGGGCTGGACTATATAGATAAATATAAAATATAATATAGAAATAGAAATCATATTGATCGATATCAATAATTATCAACAAAGTGCAGCCCTGGCCATTTTATGCTGTTGCTTAGCAACCTAATTTTAGATAAAGACACAAACACTCTTAATTCAAACTCAACCCTTTATTCAACCAACTTTTTACCAAAACCGCAAGTTTTTAAAAAAGAAAAAAGAATGTGAGCTTGGTTCCTGGGTCTGCGTTGTGATTGGTTGGGAGGATGTGATGATGTAATATTAACCTACATGATTGGCTAGAATCCAAAAAGAAGGAAAACTGTTATTCTATTGAACTTTTTATTGACCCTTTTTTTTTTCTATCATTGATATATATCGTTACTGAATTATCGTCCAGCCCTAGATTCGAGGTTCAGCTGGAATAATTTTAGGACCAGCAAAGAGCAGATAATCTTTTCATTTTGTCCTTCGACATAAGACCCCCGGAAGTGAGCGGGGTGCACTTTCTTTTAACCGTGATCATAAATGTGAAGTCATGTGGAAGCGTCATGTCTGCTTCACCGTGTCGACGGCTGACTCACGTGGCGGCGTTCCCCGGCTCCGTCAGCACCCTCAGCAGGAACTCTCCCTGCTGATTGGCCTCCATGGTGGAAGGGATGATGATGTAGCGGCCCGGAGGAAGCGAGCTGCGGATAATCACCTCCCGGCGGGGGGAGGGCTGGTTGTAGCAGATGGGATAGACTTTACGCAGGTCCTGGGATGACAGGTAGGTGTTCTGAGGATGGGCCTGGGGGGGATTAAAAACAGCCTGAGCTGCTGGGAAACTGCAGGATTTTGTTTCATCTAGACTTCATACCGAGCCTATTTTCTTCAAAATGAGCGTTTTTAACAGTTTTTCTGCGTTTTTTATTGGAACCTGTGTTGCATTTGTCATTTCTGGTGGTGCCTCTCGTACTTTTTAACATTAATTTTTGGTTGGAACTCCATGCAGAGAGCTCTGTACATGCAGAAGCTGCAAAAAAGTCTTTAATCACAACCCAAAAACCTACATTTATATGTGTTGTGCTGGGAAAAAAAACTGGCACCGTAAAGTTCAGGAACCGTAAATAACGTCAAAACCAAATTTACTCAATAGTCTGAAAAAAAAAAAAAATACCAGAAAGGCAGCATGGACAAAATCACTTGGACTCTCTATTTATATCCTCAGGTACGATCTTAAATGAATAAAGCTGTAATTAATGAATGTGATGGAAATCTGTCTTTCTAAATTAAAACATAAATAAAAAGCCCAAATGAACTCTTTTGGAAAACTACTTTTAGCGTTGCAGGCCGGTGAGGATGTAAAATCATAGTTTCTTGCATCTACACACTGTTCCTAATTAAAAACCCTTTTATTTATAATGCATATTTAAAAAAAATTATTTGTTTAATCGACTTGCTGCACAGTACTAAAACACATCAAACCGAGACACATATAATAATAAAATGCAACAAAAAACAAACAATAAAAGCAAAATATGACGCACTGTGAACAACAACAAACTGACTCTGATCCAGTCACAAGCCGCTGAGAGCAAATAAATGTGTTTAAGAGAGACTTAAAGCCTGGAGATTATTTGGAGCCACGGCTGAAAAGTGTCCGATCTCCTCTGAGCTTCAGCCCAGTTTCTGGTTCAGCTCCTGAATTTGCTCTGATCCACACCGAGGGAAAGCTGGAGTCTGAATGAAAGATGTTCTCCTGGTGAAACTGATTAGACCAGAGCACAGCGCAGCTGGAATATGAATAATGAGGGAATGATGTCATCACTTTGTGTCTGTAAGTCATGTATCTGGTCTGCTGCAGGAAGCAGGAGTACCCAGAGAGAACCAATCAACACACATGGAAAACATGCAACCTCCATGCATTAAGACCCCAGGCCAGGATTCAAACTCGGGACCTTCTAGCTGCAAAGCAACAGTGCTCTAGATGCGTTTTTATTAAACCACATTGCTTCTCTTTGGAGATCTGGATTGAGATCATCAAGGTCTTCATTTAGGATGGGCATTAAAATTAATCCAAAACCTGATAGATTATACATCCAAATAACTCTTTAACAAACGTAAAGTAATCAGCAAAGTCCTTTTTCTGATCATTTTATGTTTGTTTTTTTACAAATAGTCTTAATCAGCTAAATATCATGACATCTGGACCTTAAAGCCTGGAAGAATTGAAATACTCCAGGCCCTGTAAATATATATATATATATATATATATATATATATATATATATATATATATATATATATATATATATATATATGTGTGTGTGTGTGTATATATATGTATGTGTGCGTGCGTGTGTGTATGTACCGGATATATATGCAGGGAAACGTAGAGGTTAATGCCTTTGCGTCTCTGGTACTTCTGCATGAGAGCCACGACGAAGGAGCAGGTCCTCTGGCTGTTTCTGGGGGAGTTGTCCGCCTCCGACAGAACCAGGAGGAACTGAGGGTTCTGCCAAAACAACGCTGGACAACACAAACGCGTTCAGTTGTGAGCCGTCATGCTGGTAAAGATGTGTTGGACATCATGTAAAAACTACGTGTTGCTGGAGCGGCTGAAAGCAGTTATGGGGAAAATAACGGCTAAATTACAGCCATTGTGGACGTCACAGAGGTAACATCCTGATAAAGGAAAATGGGCCAGTTATCCCGGGGGCAGTTCTGGACACCATGTTATTACACAATCTATCAGAGGACACCCAAGTGGAGACACATTTTCCACTGATATCATACGAGGAAGTGTGCAGCTCCTAGCACCCAGATTCTATAAAATGCTGATGTAACGATCATTCAAGGCTCTTTCCCTTTCATTTTTACCACAGCGGTATTATAACAGCCTCAGCTGAATACCTGTAAACTATTTGTCTGGCTTGTTTAGACTAAAAGTGTTGAAGTAGAGTAATTTCCTACAAAAGAAGTGTTCAGTGTGTGGGAAAAAGGCTTTTACAGAAGCAGAGGCCTGTTTGCATCAGGGACCTGCAGATAGGAAGGTAAACAGGGTTTAGGCTCCTGGGCATCAATTCAATTCAATTCAATTTTATTTATATAGCGCCAAATCATGAAACATGTCATCTCAAGGCACTTTACAAAGTCAAGTTCAATCATATTATACAGATTGGGTCAGATTCAAACACCCCCACCCTGGTTAGGAGCTCACTGGCTCATTTATAGATGTATAAACCTGCTAGAATATCCAATTAAAGCAGGTGGAAGAGTTTTAGCCTCATTCTGACTCATCAGTGTTATTTTTTTAACATCAGTGCTCACGTCCTCAAATAAAAACCTTAGTCTTCTGATTAAAAGGAAACTGAATGATAGAGATATGTAAAAACAAATTTTTCGGTAGGCTAATAAAGGTTAAAAGGTTCTTAAGAGAAAAAAAAACACCTTGAGCTGCTTCATAAATGAGTTCAGATTCCATTTTTTCTGGTTCTTGGGATGATGAGTAGATTTTCTAAGAGCTAGTGTTGGAATGTTTGGCTTCGAAGATTAAATAATAAAGATGAGAGATTTTATCAGAGAAGATTTACTAAAGATGAAGCTTGGGACAATGTCTCCACAGAAAGACAAATAAACTTGTCTGAACTCGCTGCGGCTTGTCGGCTGACGCAAAAGAATCAGCCTGAAGGGATTTATAAAGCTCTTTGTTGAAACACCACAAAGGTACACATGTTCAAACGATCATGGCATTGGGAAAGACTTCAGGATTAATACACAGAATCTCACAAAGAAAACCCATTTGGTTGTCAAAGTGAGCTTTTTTTCCAGCTACGACTTGCCAAGGATTCTGTTTTCGTGTCAACTCGCAGAGATTATTGTGACTCCCTTCATATCGGTTTAGATCTGTCATCCCCCCCCCCGCCACCGGCAGAAACCAGGACCGTGTAGCTCCGGCTCTGGCTTCCTGTTCGCTACACGATGGATTAAATCTTAACAGTCTTGTCCAATCGTATTATGCACTGACGCTGTCCTACCCACAAAGACTATCAGAGAGTTTCCTAACCAGAAACAATGGGTGGACAGCTGGGTGCGGTCCCTGCTGAAGGCCTGGTTCAGATCTGGAGACAGACTGGCCTACAGCAGGGCTAGAAGTGAACTTAAAGGTCCAGAAGGCGAAGCAAAGGTACAAGCAGCGCATCGAGGACCACTTCAGCAGCAACAATCCAGGTAATGTGTGGAGAGGCATCAGAAACATCACAGACTACAAGCACAGCGACCAGCGGCTCTCCCTGACACCTTAAACAGCTTCTTTGACTCTACAAGCTGCAGGGAGCCCGAACATCTCCCCCAGCCAGAGGAGAACCATCAGCCTCTCCTCCTGCAGCTCCACCAGGTGACCTCTACCCTGAAGAAGGTCAACACCAACAAGGCTGTAGGTCCAGACATGGTGTCAGCTAGCAGGGGTCTTTCTGGACATCTTCAGTCTCTCCCTGCAGCTCTCCAAAGTTCCTGCCTGTCTGAAATCATCCGTTATCGTTTCTGTCCCCAAAAAACCAACCATCTCCTGCCTCAGTGACTATCGTCCCATCGCTCTGACCACCGTCATCATGAAGGGCTTCCAGAGGATCCTTCTAAAGTCCATCAAGGACGCCGTCCCTGCTGGACAGCCTGCAGTTCTCCTACAGGGAGAATCTCTCCACAGAGGACGCCGTCTCATTAGCACTCAGCTCTGACTCACCTGCAGCAGAGCATCACCTGTCATGATGCTCTTCATGGACTTTAGCATCAGCACCGTGCTCCCAGACATGTTGGCTCTGAAGCTCCACAGCACCACACCACTGCTCTCTGCTCCTGGATCAGTGACCTTCTCTCCAGGTGGTGAGGAAAGGGAACATCTGCTCCACTGATCCTCAGGAACACCAGTGGGCTGTGTCCTTAGCCCAGCTCTCTTCACCTTTTCTCCCAGGACTGTCCTGCTGTCCCCCCCCACAGACACAGTGGAGAAGTTTGTGGACGACACCACTGTAGTGGGTCTGATCTCCACCAATAATGAGTCCCACTACAGACAGGAGGTCAGCAATCTGACCCAGTGGAGCTCCAGGAACAACCTGATCCTGAACACCAGGTTGACCAAGGAGGTAATAACAGACTGCAGGAGGTCCAGGAGGACTGAACACCTCCTCTCTACATGCAGGGAGGAGGTGGTGGAGGCATGGACAGCATCAGGTACCTGGATATCCACATCTCCTCTGACCTCTCCTGGGCTGAGAACACCTCCTACCTGGTGACGAAGGCCTAACAACAGCTCCTCTTCTTCAGGAACCTGAAACGGACTGGACTTTCCACTAAGCTGCTAAAGAACTTCTACAGAGCTACAATAGAGAGCGTTTATGTCTCAGCATAACTGTGTGATATGGGAGCTGCACAGTCCAGGAGAGGAAGGACTTAGCACAGGTGGTGAGGACAGAGCCGGGGATTATGGGATGCGCTCTGCAGGATCTAGACTCAGTTCATGCAGAACGAGTCCAGAGGAGAGCCAGACGATGGATCCCTGGTGGGATCAGCGCACTGCCCTGGTGGGATCAGGGCAGTGCGCTGATCCCACCAGGGCAGTGCGCTGATTGTCCCTCGCCATCAGGTAAACACTTCAGGAGCATCAAATCCAGTACGAGCTGATTTAGAAAGAGCTTCTTCTCTAAAGCTGTGAGGGCTATCGCCCCCTGCTGAGGAGACTGAGTCTGTACACGTTACAACACCACCACTGTGAATGCCTATTTTTTGCACACTCTTAACTATCAGGAATGTTGTATTGCACAGTTCTGCATATCAGGTTGAAGAACATTGCACAATCTTAAACGTACCATCAAAGAAGCTTCCAGTGACTGATTCATCCAACACAACGGATCACGTTTAGGTGGGAGTGACTTTCAGAACTCGGTGTGAGTACTAGCAGAACGCAAAGACTATCTTAGAACGTATTGTTCTTGTTATTGCTTATTGTTTATTGTTTGTTGTGTGTGTTCTAAGCCGGAGTATGTCCTGAAAAAATATCACCACAGTAAAACTTCTTTATTCTTGATCCAGAGGGACTCTGAGGTCCAAACAACCAGTTGTGTTCTTGGAGGTTCTGAGGTCCAACTTGGAGAAGCCGAGGTTCTCCGTAGCAGCGCCTGGAATAATCTACTGGTCTATATATGAACTGATCATAATCTCAAATTTTAAGGGATTTTTAAAGACCCGCGTACACTTAGCTATTTCTATTTTTTACATTATGTTGTTTCTTTTAAAACAAATTAATTATTTCACCCACATGCCTTTTTGTCTTTTTCTCTCCCCTCCTATTAAATATTTTATTGTTTTGCTGTGCATCCCTTTAACCCGTAGAAGCCTTTCCACATCTTTTCACATTTGGTCACAAACCTTTCAGCCTGAGAACCCCAGAGTAACAGAGCCAGAGACCGGCAACTCCATTTTGTCAAGAAGGAGGGGGGATTATGAGAATAAAGTCATAAAATTACAAAAATAAAGTAATATTTTTGTAAGAACTATTTTAAAAAAAGTGAAGCCATCCCCCATGGTTTACACGAGGGATGTGGAGCATCTTATAAAGTGACACTTTCACTTTTTTTAAATCACATCAGCATCAAATCATCATGTGACCCAAAAATTAATCAGCATCTGCTAGAATGGCCTAGTCAAAGTACAGGCCTGAATCCTGTTGAGAAAGGGGCCAAGACTTGACATGAATGGGAATGAGCAATGTTGCAAAGAAGTAAAATGTGTTTCTCCAGATGTTCATAGCTGGTGGAGGCTGTAACCGGACTGAAAATACAAAACGGACTTTTTACCGTTCTTACCAGTATAAATATTTTAAACCATGTATTATTTTCCTTCCAGTTCGCAACTACACAAAACTCAGTGTTGGTTTATCACATTAAACCCCCCAAAAAAACAGATGTTTGTGGTTGGGATGTGACAAATGATGCCAAACGTGACGCTAAAACTGTCTCTGCCTAACAGTTGCGTGTTCCTCGTTCTCTTACTGCTGGCGGGCGATCCTCCCGCCGTGATGCCCGGCATCCAGGTCCCGTGGTGCATGACGCAGCTCCACGGCTGCACGGCGGAGCCGGGCGCGCCCAGAGCCTGCGTCAGGTGGCACACCTCCATCGCGTCAAAGTTCAGCTGGAAGTCCACCACTGACATCCTGTTGGAGGCAGAAACAGTCAGAGCTCGCTGCTCCCGCCGGGCTTCGTGTTCGGAGGACAGCAAAGGTGTAAAGGTGTGAGGGAAACTCACCAGAACTCCCCGTCCTCCCGGCTGACCCTGCCCAGCCGATCCTGCTCCTCGGGGCTCACCGTCCTCCACTCTCCGCTGGAACCAGACGGTACAGAAATAATTTAAATCTGTAAAACATCCTTTGGCCCTGTTTCAACAAATCAAGGCTAGTTGATGTTTTACCGACCTGTTCACGTCACTCCAAGGCCCCGTCCACTCCGTGTTGCCCCACGGATTGAGGATCCGCACCAAATCTACATACCCATAAGATGATTTAACCTGATGGAGGGGTGGGGTGGGGGATTTTAGCAGAGGATAATTTCACCTTTAAATTAAATCTTAGCTCTAATTCTACTTTCATCCCAATAAACACCGCGGGGGGATTCAACAGCGGCTGTGGCTCTTTCAACAACATTGAGTTTGACGTTTATAATCTGAGATAATCTCCCGTTTGTGTTTGTTCAGTTACCTTCTCCACGGCTGTGAGCGAGTAAGCGTGTTTGAACATGATCCCCAGCTCGTTCCTCTGCTCCAGAGGACCCTGACGTGCAGAGAACATCCACCCACGGTCAGAAAGGGATGACTCAACCTTACAGCGCAACATTTCTACACACACTGCATAAAAATACATAAAACCCTCCAGAACTAGAGCAACAGACCTTGTAAAGATATGATGGCGAAAGCTGGTAGAGTCTAATTATTTACAGTAAAACGAACAAAAGGCAACGGTACTAAAGAAATGAATGTAAACTTATGAATGTAACTAAAGTTAAACATCATCTCTGTAATTTCCCTGGCATTTGGCAGACAGGAATGCTCTGGTGCATGTTGATGCTTTTGGATGCTTTCACTGGGATTTTCTCTGCAGGTTCGGGGATCCAACCAGAACCGGCTGACAGGTTCCAGGCACACCTCCTCCGCCTCCGTACCTTGCCGTTGGCACAGTTAATGAGCGCTCCTTTGGCCAGCAGGTCTCTGAGGAGCTCCGGCAGGTTTTTGGACGCCAAGGGGAGGTTAAAAACCTCGGTCACGCCGCCGGTCATGTCCACCATGGCCTCGTGAGGGAAGCCCATTTCCAGAGCTCTGTAGCCTCCTTTCAGCCTGAGACGACAAACGCAGTCAGACGTTAGCGGCTCAACACAGGGGGTAACTTCAACTGCCAAAGGTAAATACTGTAGATAAACGTCCATTCAGACCAACTATTGGTGGGCTTTAGAAGATTCAAGGTTCCCGTTATTACTGTCTCTATATTGGGCCAGGATGTTGAAGTTGTGCAGACCTGCAGAAAACTTGGGGTCCTGATTGATGAAAACCTAGACCCTGAAGGAATTCTAGGGCCAAAATATTAACACAATTTATTTATTTTTTACAAAAAAGATTATGGTAATTGTTTACCTTCTCTGAAAATATAATAATTTTTAATAAATTAGTCAGATTTTTGTAGGAAATGAATGCGTAAATCACTGTAGATCCAAAGGTAAAAAAAAAAGGGTTTTGCTCATTTGTCGTATTAAAAGATCGTCATCCAATTTGCAAATGATTTTGAATAGTTTATTTTTCATTTTTTAACAATAATAAACTCTTTTTGGTCTATCAATGTGAGAACAGTATTTGGGTCAGTTGTTCTTTCAAAACACTTGCTGTAATTAATCAATTTTAATAATTTAATTCAAAGCAGATTTTAATGCACCTAAGTCTGCATTTGAGTAATCAAATCTCATTGGATAGATGTTACTATGAAATTAAAGAGAATCTCAAAAGTGTGTTTATTAAAAGATGAATACTTTGTGTTGTACTAAACATTTTCAATTGTAGGATTTTAACTTTTCTGTAATAATTTTTCCCTTATTAAAAACTAAAATCTTCCATCTGCATCAGCCACCTGTGCTGGTGAACCAGATCTTTCTTGAAATGCAGCTGGAGGGCCGCCCAGAATCAGTGCAGTGGCCACAAACGGCCCGCGGGCCGCACATTGGACATGCCTGAACTGGACTGTAGGAGGAAGCCTAGGCACCTGGAGATAAGTTATGCATGCACAGGTAAATCATGCAAACCCCATGCACAAAGAGGATTTGAACCCAACACCTTCTTGACTCCAACAGTTCTCCCACCTGCAGTCATTTTCTCTCGTCTCTGAATGCATTTCTGTGTGCTGCTGCCAGATATGTGAATTTTCCCGTGGTTGATTAATAAAGTGTCTGCCTGTCCGTCCATCTATCTAAACAATGTGTTCTGCAGATATAGATGGGGTTTCTATATTGTTTATTATTTTCAGAAGTTGTCCTGTAAAATTTATCGGTACCACTTTACAATAAGGCTTCCCTCATAGATGGCTAGTAAATAGTATTAAGATATGTTATTAATTAATCTGTAAACACTTTATAACTCATTCATAGGTGTTTATTATGCATTAATTCAGGGCGAGCAAGAGAAAGAATTGAGCGGTTTGTGCTTACAAAGTAGAGTTAGTCTAACATGTTTGATATAAGCAACTCTAGAAATATATAGTTGAACAGATTAGGCTCATTATTTGGCAAGAAACCGGTCAGCTTTCTCTTTTGCTAATAAACACTTATGAAAAACGTATAAAATGTTTACAGTTTAATTAATAAAAATCCATAAACTATTTATTAGCCATCTATAAGGGAAGGCTTATTGTAAAGTGGTACTAATTTACCCAACAAGAAGAACGTAAGACGAAAAGGAAAGTTCTCTAAATAAAAAAGTCTTTTTTGTGACTTTCAGACTCCTTTATTGAATTTTTCTTTTTAGAAATATCTGCTTTTTCATCAAAAAATTAACAACCTAAAACCAGAAGAGCCTGACTAAAAGTGACAATGAGTGAAAGAATTTGCTGCATAAATTTGATTGAAATAAAACGTTTCTGCCCACATATTAACAGGAACTCACTTGGCGTAGGCTTTTTCCAGCAGAGCGCTCCAGAACTCGTGTCTTTCAGGGGAGCTGAGGTAGAGCAGCTTGTTGCCCTGCGTTGGCAGCAGGTCATCGATCCTCACCTCCACCCACTGCCCGTACTGCCAAAACTACACAAAGAGACGTTACACCACAGAACCGTTACAATAAAGTCCAACACTACTACAATTGGGTATGTTATGGTCTTTACCAGAGGCCTGGTGTTCAACAGCAGCTTAAAATATGTCCACTTCTTAAAATTCATAATTTTAAAAAGTGATCTAAGACCAGACACTGACATAGCCCAGCTACAGAGAGTACAAAATCTACCTGGCACATACAAATATGTGCACATTTCCCTTATTTTAACTTTTCTCTTTTAACTTTTTTAACCATTTGTCTTTAGCACCTTCCTTCTGGAGCACAGCATGAAAATAACATTGCTGAAACTGAATCTCCTCTTGTTGTTCCTGTTCATGTGCAGGCTAGCATCTAGTATAACTAGAGACCACAGAAAGCTAAAAGATCAGTTTCCACTACAGCCCAGCTGGCCCAAGAAGCTCGGACAGTAATTCCTACTGCAGCACAGCTACCCATTATAAGAAGCTAAAAGCATAGTTAGCATTGCAGCATAGCAAGCCCAAAAAGTGAAGAGCAGTTAGTACTGTAGCACAGCTAGCTGCTGCAATAAGATAGAAGATCAGTTATGACTGCCGTTTACTAGTTTAAACAGGACTGGAAAAAAGTATGTCCATCCATTGATACAAAAATGCTATAATTCACTTGATGACAACTGTCATTAGTGTGTACAAAAAATATATTGGACTAGAAAATTGTTTATTAAACTTATTTATTGAGCTGAAACGTATCAATGCTGTCAATGTGCCCTCTAGTGGATCCATCACAGACAAGAGAAGACCTTGTTGTTATGGCAGCCACGTCATTTATTTCTTACAAAAACATAACCGCAGGTGATGAAAGACTGCAAACGGATCCATTCTGTAATCCACACTGTTGCACAGTGCACAGTTAAAGGCTGAGAAAATCAAATATTCAAAAGACTTAAATTTTTTGCTGTGTTTCAAGTAATCATTACGCATGCTCTGTGCAGTCAAAGCATCGATCGGAATGCGAGTTAACCATTTTTCTGTATTTTTGTTACTCCCTTTTAAAATCATGCAATTTTCACATGATTGCAACGATATAAAAAAAACAAAGTAAAAATAAAAATTGCCTTCCCTGAAGTTATTCTGTTAGCACGTGCATAGAAGAGCTGACAGAACGAATCGCGTTTCTGGAACAGATCAGGTAATGACACTCCCTCCCCATGAACTGTCCCGTATTCTAGGTGTCGAGCTGGCATCCCTACGTATTCAATAAGTGTCGAGTTGGCAACCCTATGTATTCTATAGGTGTTGAGTTGGCAACCCTACGCATTCTATATGTGCCGAGTTAACAACCATATATATTCGATAAGTGTCGAGTTGGAAACCCTATGTATTATATAGGTGCCGAGTTGGCAACTCTATGTATTCTATATGTGCCGAGTTAACAACCCTACATATTCTATAGGTGCCAAGTTGGCACCCTTGCGTATTCTATAAGTGCCAAGTTGGCAACCCTACGTATTCTATAAGTGTCGAGTTGGCAACCCTATGTATTATATAGGTGTCAAGCTAACAACCCTATGTATTATGTAGGTGCCGAGTTGGCAACTCTATGTATTCTATAAGTGTTGAGTTGGCAACCCTACGCATTCTATATGTGCCGAGTTAACAACCCTACATATTCTATAGGTGCCAAGTTGGCACCCCTGCGTATTCTATAGGTGTCGAGTTGGCAACCCTAGTACAGCGGTAAAGCTAGCTGCTACAAAAAGCTTTTATTACCCCAGTAGCATGGCTGTACAGCACAAGAAGCTAGAGTTTCCACAACTAGCTGCCTCAAGATGCCATTGAAATGTAATTAGACTTCTATGTAGAGAAGGTCTGAATAAGAGCCACTTATTCAGACAGTGAAAAGAGTTAAAACTGTGTGTTCGTTTATAGCGCACCATGTTCAGAGTCAGCGAACAATAGTTTACAGGGACCTGTGTGAAACAGACCATAATCCTGTGTGATCTTTAGATTAGTTGAAAATGTGAAGACCAAATAATCAGACGATTTAACTGTTCATGCCCCCCCTCTCAGCCCCCTAAAACAAATCATTTCTAACAGCTTTTAATGAAGAGTAATGATTAAAGATTGTGATGTTTGCTGATGCTTTCCATCACTTCTGATACAGATTTTTCTGTATGATGTGCAACTCATAATAGTCAAAGCATAACTACAAAGTGTTTAAAAAAAGTGCAAAAATATGTCAAACACAGTAGTAGACATATGGGACTGTTAGATTTTTGCCACATGAGAACCATTTAGACTGAGAGCTTTTATAGGAAATTTAAAGCAACTGACAATACAGGTCAGGTCGCATAACAGATGAAGCTCTCAGTTTTCATTAATTCTGCAGGAACGGGAGATGTGGAAATATAATGCATACATACAACATAAATACCTGACACTGCATTTTACATTTATTTTGGAAGTTCACAAACCGTTCCTTCTTGAAAATTGTGTTGTACATTCCTTTAACTGGACCACAGGACAAATGTCTAAAATAAACTACGATCAGGATCTTAAACAACACTGAAATATGACTGAGCGGATACACAGATATTTAAATTAAGATCTCATCAGAAGTCATCGGAAAAATTTTGTTAGAGACCCCCGGCAGCATCTTGGTGACCAGATACGTACTTTGAAGGTGAAGCTGCCATTGTAGCCGCTCTGGAAGCTCTGGTTGAGAGGCACAACCTTCTTGAGCAGGTGAGGGTGCATAGCCAGAGAAGCTATGGCAGAGAGGACCCAGCAGTCACCTGCAGAGGACAGGCCAGGACGTCCCGTTAAAGCCTGACAAGAAATTCTGTTCACATTGCACAGGCCTCAGATTCAGTCAGACCACTAGAGAAGCTCAGCAGAGAGCTAGGAGGAGCCTGCAAGGTGTGAGAGAAATTAGCCTCATGCATCATTAAAAATGCGTGTTACGTTATGTAGAAGGTTTACAACGATTTGTGGATACCTTTTGTTAATTGCTAATTATTTTTATAGTCCACACGCAAATATCAAGCAATCTGAACAAATATAGAGAAAATTGCCACACACTTGATTTTAACATCACAAAAATATACCTTATATATATTATTTTTTCAACAAAATAGCAACTTTATAGTAATAATATTAATAATAATGATAATAATAATTCATCATGTTCAAGATCTTAACATGAAAAACGAGTTAGAATAAACAGAAAAAAAATCCTAACATAAAATATGTAAGGCAAAAATGCTGAATTAAATACATTTTAGTTTCACTTCTCCTTAGCTTGAATACATTTTGTTATTTTTAGATCTCGACATAAACATTTTGACATTAAGTTTAATTTTTTTTCTTCAAATTTACAATAATTTTGACCCTTTCTTGGCTCTATATGTGCGCCCACAGACTGTTCGGTACACGTGAAAGACAGAGCAGTAAATCCGCCTAAAACATATACGCCTGCTTTCTTTAAGCACATCTGTCATTTAGCAGCTGGTGGAAAACCGGTCTGTCTGGGTTGTCTGTCAATATAATTCTTCTCTTTTGTTAATCAAAGTGGAAAAGACAGTTTCAGAGTGTGTATAAAGCACCGCTAAATTACAGACACACAGACAAAAGAATGGTTGGGTTCACATGACCTGACGGGACTTCTTCTTTTCTAAACTCAACACCTTCATGCTCAAATAAAATATGCAGCTGACATTATGGACTTATGACTTTTGAAGAAAACCTCAATAGTCAGAGTAGAAAAACAGTTTGAGCTCTCTGGCCATGAAGAAAATAAGCAGAGGAGTCTTTCAAACAGTCAATAAGCATATACAGTCCCTCCAGAGGGTTCTGGGTCTTCCACAGGTTCTCCTACCAGGGGGACGTGCCTGAAAAGCAACCTGGAGGCATCCTGATCAGATGTCTGAACCTCCCTCCAGAGGAAGCTCATTTTAGACCCAGGATCTGGTTCTTTCTGTCCTGATCCAGACCTCACCACCATCGGTGAGGGTCAGGATGTAGACGGACAGGAAAACAGAGAGCGATGCTTTTTGGCTGAGCCCTTTGGTCACCACAACAGACTGGATCAGCGCCAGCATTACTGCAGATGAAGCCCCGGTCTGGATTCCGGTCTCTGGTTCCATCCCACCATCACTGCTGAACAGGAGACCAAGATATTTAAACTCCTCTGACCCCCCAACCCAACAGGAGCAGTCCACCTTTTCCTGGACCAGACCTAAACAGAATTTACATTAGAATAGAGTCTATTGTTGCGGTAATCTTCCACGTCTGGTACTCCCCACCGAAAGATTTTAGCACCAGTCGCCACGGGTTCTAAACCTAAGAAAACTGTGAAGCATGGCGGTGGCAGCATCGTGCCGCTGGAAGGCTTTGCTGCGAGTGGTTTGTCTGCATCGCATCAAGTGAGCAGAATCGTACGACAGGAGGAGAACTTCCAAAGCAGAGGTCCCCGATGTTGGTCCTCCTGGGTCCGCTGCAGTGGACATTTTAAACGCTTTCCTGGTTCAGCGCACATCAATCAAATAAGTCGTTGATGTGGCGGACCTGTGCAGAACCCGGCCTGCTGTGGAGGCACTTCAGCCGCTTGAATAAACTGTCTGAGCAGACGGGACACATCTGAAACACGCAGGACGCTGACTCCAGAGGATCGGACCTGGACCCCAGATGGTGGAACATCGAACTCAGACGGGTCTCCCCACTGGACAACGATCCTAAACTCACTTCAAATCTGGGTTTGGACCGGATAAAACAGACTAACATTAAGTTTTAGAAGACTTTGTTGAAGAATCCAAAAAAAGGTTTAACAAATAAAACAACCGGACTTCTATAAGTTTTGCTTCCCATCCAGTAAGATTTCTCAATTTGAACTGAGAAAGTCCAGCTATTTTATTTTTTAACCTTTTTTTTGGATTGATCATGACCTGGATGACTGAGACCCGCGGCGCTTTGCCGCCTGTCTTCCCCCCTCTTCCTGTCAGATCACTGTCAATAAAACGCCACTAGAGCCACAAACACATAAAAAAAAGTTTTTTTTTCCTGCGTCGCTCTCACAGCGTCACGGGTTAGCTTCGGTGTGAGTGGTTGAAATAGCACGTCGAAAAATATGACAGACAAGTGGCTTATCCAATCATATGCAAGGATTTTTAATAAGGCCCAGCCTTCAATAAAGGCAATTCCTATGGAGAGGTCCCAGATGGATGTGAGTGGAGCTAGGCGGAGCGACATGCATCTGGCTAGAGTCAGGTTAACGTAACGGAGCATGTGACCAAGTATTATTAGAGGTGCATTTAATTTGATCCTGTCTGTAGTAAAGAAAATCCTTAACAGATTTGAACTTCTGTAGTTTTTAGGAATTTTTGCATCTGCTGAGCTCAAATTAACCATTAAAAGCCCCAAAATTAATAAGAATTACCGATTTTTATACCACTCAATGAAATCTTTGGTTTAAATCCACCAATCCTTTTTAGAGCCACCAGGTTCTGTTTTACGGCTCAAGGCTCTGCAGTGTGCATCAGGTGAGGCTGGCAGAGAGAAACTGACTTACTGAGTTTTCCCTGGCAGATGTCCAGCCGAGAAGCTCCGTCCACGATGAACTTTGGTGAAGGACAGAGTTCCTGCAGACGTCACGGAGTCCAGATGAAAAGGAGAGAAAGAAAATCATTCGTGAAGGGTTTAAAGTCAGTCGACTTATCAGAACATTGTCAGAACATTGCAGCTTTTTCTGCAGAAACACTCCGAATAAAGGTTTAAAGTTTTTTGTTCTTGAAAAAAAAAAAAAAATTATTTACAGAATTAATTTCTTCAACTTTTCTCAAACATGCATTGCAATAAACTGAAGAACAAGAATCTGCTGTCGTTGCATAAGTTTGCACACCCTTTTACCGTTGCTTTGTTTGTCAATCACAGTGAATCAAAGTGCTTTGAAATGAAGATCAAGTGTCGTAGCGCGGTTCTCCTTACAGTTTCATCTCTTAGCTAAAGCCACAGGCTGCAGAGAGGTCCGTCTTTGTATTCTTTATATATTTTATGTGGCGTAGCTCTGAGCCTTACCAGTCTGTAGGCAGCGCCAGAGGAGAACCGATGAACATGAAGTCAGTTCTGAACATAAATTCCTGGAAAGTTAGTGTCCCACAGTTCGTCTGTAGATGTTTTCACAACCTTCTAGTTCTGAGTATACGAGTTACGTAACAATTGTGTAAGCTAGAGCAGCTCTCTGAAGGAGCAAAACACTCTGACACCTTGGTGGAAATCATTGCTCTCATACTGCCAGATTAACGAATAAACCCGACACGACACTGCGCATCACTAAAGGTTACCATACTAACAGTAAAACATGGGGGTGGCAGCATCATGCTGAGGGATTACTCTTCTTCAGCTGGACCTGTGTTTTATGGTGGAGGAAATTGTGAACAGTTCCAACTTTCAGCAGCCAGTTTTAACTCAAAGTTTTCAGTGAGGAAGGTGATAAATCAGCAGAAGATTGACTTCAAATAAAGAAATTCAATTAAATGTTATTTATATAGCGTCAATTCATGATACACATCATCTCAAGACTTTTTCCAAAGTCAGACTCCATCAGATCCTCCAGGTTGGTGAGAAAGTTTCCTCTCTAAGGAAACCCAGCAGGTTGCATCAAGTCTCTCCAAGCAGCATTCACTCCTCCTGAAAGAGCGTAGAGCCACAGTGGACAGTCGTCTGCATTGTTGATGGCTTTGCAGCAATCCCTCATACTGAGCATGCATGAAGCGACAGGGGAGAGGAAAACTCCCCTTTAACAGGGAGGAGAACCTCCAGCAGAACCAGAACCAGGCTCAGTGTGAACGCTCATCTGCCTCGACCCACTGGGGCTTAAAGAAGACAGAGCAGAGACACAGAAAGCACAGAAGCTCACATTGACCCAGGAGTACTTTCTATGTTAGAGAAGACAGAGCAGAGACACAGAAAGCACAGAAGCTCACATTGACCCAGGAGTACTTTCTATGTTAGAGACGACAGAGCGGACAAATGCAACAGTTTAGAACGGCACTAAATCTGTGGAAAACCTGTGGCAGCACCTAAACAGAGCTGTGGACTATGTCACCTTATAAAAGTTATGCTTTTATGAAATATGAAACAAATGGAATAGTTATTTCTGCATGGTCTCCATTCTTAACATCACAAAAACCTGACAAGGTTCTCAGCACCTCCGTCATTCCACACTGAAAGGTGGAACGAAGGGGACCCTATATCAGAAACATCAGGCTGGGATTTACAAACGTAGAGAAAACGAGCCCTGGCTTATGGCTCCATGGTATTCCCAAAAAGATGCATTTTAACTTCCTATTTTCAAATACAGTAGTTGAGTATTGTTATAAAAATTAAAGAAACATATTAAAACATTCCACCTGGTTTGGTCCTGTGAGTTTTAGACAAAGCAAAACATGCATTTATTAAAACAAGATGTTTTTTTTCTCTTTCTAAAGAAAGAAAAAAACATCTTTAGGGGCCACAAAACTTAGCTCTGGACGCTCTGGACGCTTTCTTTAAAGTCTGGACCAGGAAACCAGGGATGATGGTTTTGGCCCACCGTGGGTAAAGTTTATGCTGTTCTTGAACTCCATGTGCATCTCAGAACTACATAACCGGGATGAGGGTGTGTTAGGATCTCAGCTTGGCGTCAAACTTTCTGCAAAACAGACAATTATTTTTGTCTTCGTTTCTGGAAAATCTTATCTTCTTAATCCGTTTCTTTCACAGGCAAGACGTTGTTTTGCTAGTGAAATCCAACCTGCATGCTTACGTTGAGAGATTATTTTTCAGTTTGTTCACTTTTCTCACGGGGGGGGGGGGGGAGGTTGCTGGTTCCTATCTCCAGCAGGCACACCCTGGAGAGGCTGCCAGGCCATCACAGACAGGACAAACAAACCACGTGTGCACGCTCAGACCCGGAGGCAATGCAGTGTAAACAATCGGCAGCCATGCTGCAGGAAACCGGAGTACCCAGAGAGAATCCATGCATGCACAGGGAGAACATGCAGAAAACCCCCTGACCCAGAATCAAACCCAGGACCTTGTTGCTGCATGGCGATGATGCTACCGTCTGCAGCTCTTCACTTTCCCTCTTAAATAATTGTTTACGACCGAACGACAAACTATTTGGACACGGCAACACGCCGTCTTCTGATTCAAAGCGCCCACATGATTAAACTAACAAGACAAAACCGCCGTATCAGGACTGTTCGTGTCTCTGCGCTGTTAAAGCATGTTTCAGCAGCACCAAACAGGGTCATTACCCGCCCGCATACCAGTGTTCGTCTCAGGAGGCAGTAAGCTACGCAGTCACTCAACTAATGGCTGGGAGGCGTGCCAGAGCTGGAAAACACAGCAGGATGTTCTTCCCTCTGTTCACCGGACCGGTTTGCTCATCCTGCAGTCTTCACTTCAGAGCTGCAGCGCTTAAAGAACGGCAGGAAAAACCCTTTAAAGACTTGAGGTTGTTTTTTGCTACGGAGGACAATGATTTGTTTGGAATTGAGTGTTAATGTGTAACTGCACTGCAAAAACGGATCTAAAAATAAGTAAAATGTTCTTAAAGTTAGTGTATTTGTGTTATAAGAATTATTATTCTGAAGTCACTATGGCCTCACACCACTCGGACAGAGGAGGCCTGGAGACCTGATGTCTGTGTATAAGATCCACTGTTTTCTGATTGCAAGGCCAAATGCTGCAGCTGCTGAGGGATACTGATTGTTTACGATAGACTGTCTTTGTTTTGTCTCATGGGAAGGCCACGGTGCAGTATTAGGGGAAGCCCGAAAAGCGAGGCAGGCAGAGACAGGGCAGACAGAGACTGCAGCGGAACCGAAGGGTGCGATTACTTTCCATCTATGTGAATCTGCTCTGTTTCTCAATAAAAGTGCTGGAACGTTATACCACCGTCTTGTCATTTAGTAAAGATGGGAACTCAGTTACTATTGTTTAATATTCCACCCAAAACTCCCATAACAATTTGTCCTGGATTTGAGTAGCTAAATAATATGATTTGCCAATGGAATAATATTTCTGTCCTTAAAATAAGAACTCATAACTCATCTCTATCATCTTATTTCAAGTGCAGGATGTTTAATTATCTTATTTTAGGGGTCAAAATACTCATTCCTTTGGCAGATAATCTTATTTACCTGCTCAAATCAAGGACAAATACACTAACTTTAAGAACATTTTACTTATTTTTAGATTTGTTTTTGCAGTGTGCAGTCCTAAAGATTTCTAATGGAGGAATTTCTGGGCAGCCAAAGCAAACAAGGATCGCCTGTGTTGCTCAAAAGGACATTTTTATTTAAAACGTGGCGGTATTTACGTAAAAACAAACAATCATGCATCTCTTTCATTTGCTGAGTGGATTTGGAGAAGATTTAGAAGGTGAAACGATTAAAGTTTTTACGTAAATCTGCCGCTGCTGTTAACACCAGACCAGGGTTCTGCAGCCGTCCAAGGAGCCGTTTATTTCCTCAGTCCAGCCAAATAACACCCGTTTAGAAATATTTCCTCACTTTTTGAAGACAAAAAGCAAATTAAAACACCTTTTATAAATATCTCCGGCAGGAAATTTCTTTGTAATTTTTAAAACCATTTTATTTCTATTTTTAGGTTTTATATTAAAATCCTTTTTTTCCCAATAGGAGGATGGCTACATTTTCTTCTATGATATTTTGATATTTGTGGAAATTGATGTTAAAAATAAAAGAAGCACATAGTTTCTAGCCTGATGTCAAAAAAATAAATCTAAAAAATCTTACAGGTGATTTTATTGCCGTTCCATTCAGGAAATTTAAGCAATTATTCCACTAAAAAAACTGAACAATTGCCACAGCTTGCATTTGTTATTATATCTTTATTTAAATTTCTTATTTGGCTTTTTATCATTTGGAGTTAAAGTTATTAAGGGCCATTATGGAAGGTCCAAAGAGCCGCAGAGCACTATTTTATTTAGAATATAAATAAATAAATATATAGTTGTTTAATTTAACACTTGACATTAATCCAGGTGTTTGCTTTGAGTAACCACAAAGTTTTTTGGTCCACTTTAGAACGCTTTTCACAGCTTATTTATTTTCTGCAGAAATCCAGGACTCTACTGTTGGTTCTGCTTATTTTTACAGTCTTTTCCTCACAACCTAAAAACAACATCTAGAGTTAACTTTTGGGAGAGAGCTCATAAATGGGTACCGATCTTACCAGCAAACTCATATTTTGAACAGAAGCTACAGTTTGTCTTCTCAGGCTTTTATTAACTAAAATAGGCCGTTCTCTTGTTCACACTGAGCCCGTATGATTTGGTGCTCCCTGCTGTGAACGGTCGGGACAACGCCGGTCCAGGCATGTTTGACTTCAGGCTAAATTTTCAGCTCCAAATCTACCGGTAATTTGTCTGAGTGGCTCTCAGGAGCCGTCGGCTTTGGGTTCAGATCAATCATAAGACTAAAGATTTTATTCCCCTATAAAAGCATCTGGTTAGACGCCGACTTTGTAAATGTCTACTGAGGTTTTTGGTGGATTTCTGTCACAATTTTTCATTTTTTTTTTTTTTTTTTACTGATCCGACCCACCTTCTCACCTTGAGCTGTTATTTTTCATAAGACAAATGCAGTTTTGTTTCAAAGCTCAACTAAAACTAAAATGAATTCAGTCTAATCTTACTTAAAAGGGAAAAATAGTATTTTTTTGTAGCGGTTTGGAGGCATGGTGTCATGGAAGATGTTGAATTAGGCTGCATTGGACTGGATTAAACTTCAGCTGTATGGGATTCTTGGGATGTGTTCTCCTGGTTATCTGAGTAAAAAAAACGGTGATTTCTGCGTGCAGAGGAGGTGACAGAGAGGAGGAGATGGATGGAGCCACACAGCTGAGCCCGGAGGAACCAACCAAGCCCGGATCAACATCATTTACATGCACTGAGTGGTTTTAATTCACCTAATCCTTTTATAATTCGGCTCTTAATCCCCAGCAGGCGCTGCCATACTAACGCTGCAGCCTGCCAGGGTAATTCAGAGGCTCAGAACACCGGGGAGCCGTGGCCGATGATCCTTTCCAGCCAAAACCGCTGGCAGAACCCGGAGCAGAGGCCCAGGCGGGTCCTGAGACACTAAACAGCGTCTGACCCACCAGGAAGGCTCCTTCCTGTCGTCAGATTCAGATGTTTCCTGGTGCCCTGCATGGTGTTTTCCCTGCATGGAGTCTGCATGTTCTCCCTGTGCATGTCTGGATTCTCTACGGGTACTCCGGCTTCCTCCCACAGTCCAAAAACGTGACTTTTAAGTTAATTGATCTCTAATTAACTTAGATTGCAGTAGTGCGATTGCACTACTGTGATTTTTAAAGTGATTTCTAGAGTGATTCTTTTCAAGCTGTATGCAAACGAAATTTTGTTCTGTACACACTGTGTGCATACAAAATGACAATATAGATATCTATCTATCTATCTATCTATCTATCTATCTATCTATCTATCTATCTATCTATCTATCTATCTATCTATCTATCTATCTATCTATCTATCTATCTATCTATCTATCCACAGCGCTGCACGGATAAACGGCTACATACAGTTCATGGCGATTGTTTCACACTTTCAAATTAAAGCCACTCTGTTGTTTGATGCACACAGTTTCATCTGGTTCATTTTAGTCTTTTTTAATTGAGTTTTCTGCTCCAGAACACATCCGTCCCTTAACTAACGGACAGAATACTGAGAACAGTCCACACAAAATCTGACAAACGGTGAACTGTAATATCTCTTTGAGCTGATATGAAACAATCCTTCAATCTCTGGCATAAAACAATAAAAAAAGAACAACATTAAAAACCAAACTAAGTGCTTCACTACCTTTACCAGGTAGTCTTAATGTGCATCCACTGGGGGCCCTTTACAAAATACACCGCCTACTATGAAGTACCTCACTGGTAATACCTAAATAACTACAATCATCATATACAATAATAATGTGACAAAAAATATATTCCTGGCACTTAAATTTAATTTGAATAGTGTTGTTTATTTTTTGGTAGGGGGTGGCGGGGTGAACAGTGAATCATACTGTGAAATACTGAAGTGGACTCTGATTAATTCAGTCTCAATTGTAATCAATCAAATTATTATTTATTTTGTTTGGGTTTTGGTGGGAGGGGGCAGGTTGTTGTTATATGTAGCATGTGTCAAATATGAAAGCACCAATGTGTTATACAAACAATACGGCACGATATACATGAAACATATTTTCTTTTTTCTTTTTTACTTTAAAGTTGAATAACTGAATCAAAATGTGTGCAAATTTGACAGCTAATATTTTATATTTATATTTTAATTTCATTTAAACCCTTGAATTTATGTCAAATTCCTAATCAAAATCATATAATTTTGACATCATATGCAAGGCTTTGAATGAAACAAGAATATTAGCTGTCTAATAAACATACATATATATATAGTGTATATATATATATATAGTGTGTATATATATAATATATATACATTATAATTATATACTGTATTAACTGTATATATATATATATATATATATATATATATATATATATATATATATATATATATATATATATATATATATATATATATATACTGTGAGTCTGGGTGCTCTTGGTCGCCCCCTTCTGGTTCTAATTAGTGGCTCGGGTCTCTTATCTCTCAGACCGACTGAGCGGCTCATTTATAAACTATAAAAGGAATAAAACTAGAATAAAATGACAAACCAGCAGCACCTGGAAGTAGAAACACTCCGCAGATTATTTGTGCAGGCAAAGTTAAAATAGGTGAAACTCGGTTTTAAAGCTTTATTTAATGTCCTGCGTGTTGGTGGCTTTACCTTCGGGCGCTTCCACTTGACTCCAGCCTGCATCTCCAGGTCTCCCACGGGGAAGTGGTAGTCCACGCACAGCCCGTCCCGGCCCACCGCGCCCACCTCCCCGCTCTCCGAGGGCATGTCGGCGGCCAGCAGGTCCGCCAGCCAGCGGCGGGACTGGGAGCCCATCAGCTCATCGGAGCAGACCGAGTCCAGCTCATCGCTGTCCGGCGGAGGCAGCGAGCCTTCAGAGGACAAACTGCGGGACTTGATCATCGTGAAGCCGGGCTGTGCTCACCTGAGCTCCACAGGTAGATAATAAACACCTGCAAGCCCCGCCCACCGGGGAAAACTCAACACCTTTATTTACCTGAGGCGCGGCTCCTGCGGGTTCTGAAGGGATTATAGTCAACATAGGAGATCTGCTGCTGTAAAGCAAATCACTGGATGGTTTTAGGTTACTCAGATTAACCAAACTTTATTAATATATGCTGTAATAACTAATGTTCAGGTGAATGTGTCCTTCTCTTTGATCCGCCTCACTTTGACCTTTAAGCCATGATGTAATAAAATATAGATTTCCTCATGTAATTATTTCTCTGTTGGGAAACCCCGGATTGTCTCAAAGGCACCACTCCTTACTAAAGCAACAAAAATACCAGAATTTGGTTCAGGTTGGATAACATGCGAATTAAATTGTGCAGGTGCTGCCCAGCTTTTAACTTTTTGTTCTCTCTCTTCTTTTTCTTCATAGAAGGTACACCTGGTCTGGCGTTCTGTTAGCTGTGACATCATCAGGGGAGGCAGATCATCCTCTATTACCATCTAACATAGAAAGTACTCCTGGGTCAATGTGAGCTTCTGTGCTTTCTGTGTCTCTGCTCTGTCTTCTCTACCATAGAAAGTACTCCTGGGTCAATGTGAGCTTCTGAGCTTTCTGTGTCTCTGCTCTGTCTTCTCTAACATAGAAAGTACTCCTGGGTCAATGTGAGCTTCTGAGCTTTCTGTGTCTCTGCTCTGTCTTCTCTAACATAGAAAGTACTCCTGGGTCAATGTGAGCTTCTGAGCTTTCTGTGTCTCTGCTCTGTCTTCTCTAAGCCCCAGTGGGTGGAGGCAGATGAGCGTTCACACTGAGCCTGGTTCTGGTTCTGCTGGAGGTTCTCCTCCCTGTTAAAGCGGAGTTTTCCTCTCCACTGTCGCGTTATAGACACAAATATTCATAACATAATTTTATTGGTTAGGTAATCTGTGTTTTTACAATATTGCTCTGTAAAGAACGATCCAGTCCCGCTGATTATTGTGAACATAGAGCCTCCACAGCGACATCTGGTGGGCTCTGGCCCCACATGCAGAGACGCCACAGCTCTAATGTAAAATGAGGACTTTGCTCCAGGAAGCAACAGCCCGGATATTTATCTTAGCACCAGGAAGAAGCTTCTGCAGTTCATCTCTGGTTCAGAAGTGGCTTGACACGAGGGAGGAACCCGACATTTGGAAACCGTCTGTAGGATTCGTCTGTTTAGAGACTCCAGCCTCAGCCCACTCCTTGTGAAATTCCTGAATTTCACTTGAGAATCGTGTCAAAGTTGAGCTTTTTCTTGCCGTTTGTGCACTTTTTCCTTCCACTCAACTTCCCACTGGCACGTTTGAATACAGCCCTCTGTGAAAAGCCTCCTTGTTGTGGAGGAAACAACTGTGTAGGGCATAATATGGACTTTAGAGATTTATTACTATTACTGATCCGCTATAACAACATTTATAATAACATAATAGCATTTTCTGAAACTGGTTTTGAATTTTCACTATCTGTAAACTATTCTCATCAAATTAATTATATAAAACTAGGCAAAAAAAAAAAAACAATTTAACTTTTTCACAACATTAAAATATTTGAGCTGCACCTTTCAGCAACAAGGTGATGCTCAGATAAAACTTCAGCAGATCACCATCTAAACTATGACGCATTGTCTGTTGTTCAGTTCAGTCTCCTTTAAAAACGTAATAATTAAATCCAAGTTCAGATAAGATTATGATGCAGAAGAAGATAGACATCATGTAAGCAAAAAACAAATATAAAATCCTGTTTCACTGCAACAACTGACATCTGCAACAGCAGCAAGGAGGCAGAAGCATCATCAAAACAAGCAATCTCCCAAAGGTGAGGCTTGCCAGAAAAAGTGACACCACTGAGCTATACTATACACTGGAGTGCTAATAGCCGCTGTTAAAACGAGTTGCTGTGAAGCCACCAGCCGCCATATTGGTACTCCCTATTTCCTCCAGTAACTAGGGAATATGTGCGCTACAGCATCGAATAACGAGGATTTTCTCATGTTCAGGGGGGGCTTAAGACTTTTAAAATGTCAAATGCCATATAGTTTTATGTTATGTTCTAAAACTATCAAGTACTGAGAAAGTCATGTGCTGAAATATTTTGCAATTTATTTATATATATATATATATATATACATATATATATATATAACATTTATAAATATATAACAATATACAAAAACATATATTTACATATATGTTTACATACATATATACATACTTATATATACATATTTAATATGAATAACATGTAAAATATTTCAGCACCTAATTTCCTAGTAGTTGATAGTGTTAGTACATCCACTGACTGTAGAATTACCTGTGAAACGTTTTCACTCAGCCAGAAAACTGCTTGTTGTTGCAACCAAATCCTGTGGGATTCTGTGAGAGTAGGGAGTAGCAAGATGGCGGCCAGTGACTTCAGTTTTTCAGCAAAATCAGCGCTCCAGTGTATTATATAGGTCAGTGGATAAAACTCAAGGATTCATGATGTATGGAAAGCTCATTTATAACATTACCAGGCTCTATCTAGGAACTGATAATTGATTATAATTAGGAGTGCAGTTTAGGTATTGCAACAAGCTGCCAACGGTTATTACTTATAAGCCGTGTTCATATTTTAGTGTTGATCAGTCGGTTCTGCAGTAGAGGAGGTCGTTAACCAGTGTCGCTGTTCTGGTGTTCAGAACATTAACAGCAGGTCCACTAAAGAGGCGAGCCCAAAAACAGGAGCGGTTCTGCAGGAGCTACAGTCAGTACCGGTACCAGGAGGCGGTACCTGGACCCTGCAGAGGTCTCACAGGCGGTCCAACTCCACCAGGACGGTCCATCAGTACGTTACTAGAAGGTTTGCCGTGTCTCCCAGCACCGTCTCTGCTACTCTACTCTAGGAGAGCTGGACCGGGCCGCCAGAGGTCCTCAACCCATCAGCAGAACCGGTACCGGCTCCTTTGTGCAAGGAGGAACAAGAACTGCTGCAGGACGTCATGTTCAGATCCATCTGACGCCACCAGAGCCTCATCCTGTTTTACCTCAGGTCCAAACGTCCCTAATCCAGCCCCAGCATCATAGATCTGCACTAAAGGAACATTTTAAAAGCTTTTTATTTTTTTTAAAACGATAAAATCATTTCTGGGATGAAAGAATCGAACAAGAAGAACGACAACCAGGCATGATTTTTTTTAGCTTGATTTTATTATTTAATTTTAGCAATTGTGAAAACGAATGTTGGGTGTGTGCGTCTGCTCGTGTCATTGAGATGTAGCCATGATGCTGGAGACGCCTGCGGGGAGGAAAAAACAACGAGAAATCAGAATAAAATATTATATTATCAATGTAAAATGCAAACAATATAATATTTTTTTTTTAAAGTCAGTGTTATTTTTAGCTCAGCACACCAATTAACCAATTATTTGTTTTCTACATGATAATCCTCCAGATACCCTAATTTTCAAATCAGGTGACCTGTAGTCACTTGGAATGAGCTGCTGCTCTGCAAGTTATTATTGAAAAACTCATTTATTTCACTAAAAGGAAACACATCATATAGATTAAAACAGACTTAAGATGTTTTAAAGGAGTATTGACGACACCTAGTGGTTAAAAACAGAACTACACCAACAAAGCTTTTCAGGGAATTTTTACTTCCACAGCATAGATATATTATCATGTATTATTTTCTGTTTCTGGTCCGCTTCTCTTACTGCAGGCAGCTGCTCTTTTGCCAAAATAAAATACCAAATAATGCGCTCTGTTTTGGGAACCCTCATATGATTGGTTCAGGAACCAGGAAGTAATAGGGAAGTTTTTAGGGAACGTTGCTTCCATCCTGGGTTATTTACAGTAAATATATGACTTATTGCTCCTTTAATCTCTTTATTTCTGTTAATTATGATTTAACAGACCAATAAAAAGCAAAATTTTTCATGCAGAAACAAGTCCTTAATGAAAACTATGTTTAATATCGGGTTATTTTTATTAAAAGCTACTTTTAATCTGACAAAAAAGCAGTTTAGAATAGCCTTTTCTTATTTAATGAATAAAACAGTGCATCACACAGGTGTCCTCCCTGATCATATTTAAATCTCTTTTTTTCCTCTGCTTTTTAATACTTAGTTGGTTGTTGGTTTTCTGTTAATCTGATGTCCGTGTATTTCCTTATTTTATTAATCTTGAATTTTATTGGTTCTGGGGCTTCGTCTATATCCTGTACGGCATGTTTGCCTCTGTTTGTGTTAAGAGATTTATAAATAAAGTTTTAACACGGCCGCTAAACTATGGCAGAACACAAATCAAGGTGCTTCAGTGGCCTAGTCAAAGTCCAGGTCCCAGTCTGATTGAAATACTGTGGTTATGACCTTCAGAGAGCAGAGCAGGAATAAAATGTCCAGTTAGGAGGCGTAGAACCAGGAAGTCAGAGGAGTTGCTGCGGCTGAAGGTTCTACAAGCCGTTTAATCCTTTGGTGTACTTAGTTTTCCTCATCCCTGCAGTACAACTTAATATTAATAATAATAATTGAACTTTTTTGATCTCACAATGGAGAAATTCACTTCTGCATCTTAACCCATCCCCTAGGGGAGCAGTGGGCTGCCACTGCGCGGCGCCTGGGGAGCAATCAACTTCTAGAAATCCCTTCCATCACTATTAAAGTGCAAACTTTGCAAATTCTGCCAACTGAAATTACCGATAGCCATGAAAATCTTCACAACAGCATACATTTGGCAAAAAAAAAAACCCCGCCGACTTCTGAGTGCAGACTGCTTAACGCCGTGTTCCCCGGCAGCGGGTTAGCGGCTTCAGCTTCACTCACTCTCAAAGTCGATCTTCTCCACGATGTTCTTGGGCTTGATGCTCTCCTCCTGGCTGTAGATGAAGATCTGGCCGTCCTCGTTCTCCGTCCAGCCGTACTTATTCATCCACACCTTCAGCTGCGTGTCTGCAGAGACCGCAACATAAAAAACCCAGTTTCAGTCGGAAACTTTGGTCGTTTCAGAGCCAAACGGCACAGATAAAGAGACGATAGCCACAGAGACATGAGCCGAGGCGTCAGACAGACTGACGGAGACGTGTCCTCACCCAGCGGGTCCCCCAGCATCTCGGCCAGCAGCTGCCGGTCGATGGTCTGGTAGGTGATGCCCACAACATGGCAGATGACTGAGGAGGAAGCCGACATGAATATTTATGGCCAGACGGTTGTATTTTCTGCAGGCAGCCCAGCGGAACAAGCTCGGGTTCTCTGAGAGTCGCTATTCGGTTAGAAAATCAAACTCACATTTCCGAACCGAGTCCTCGAAACCGGCGATGCCGTCGATGAGCTCTCTGTTCTCCTCAAGACTCGTCTGTCGGGAGGAGAAAACGTTTCTGTAGGTTTAGCAGCAACTAGAAGAACCTAAAGCCGCCTCAGCTCTTCTGCCAGAGTGGAGCGCTTGTCTGGGGTCGGACCGCCTCGTCTCCGCTCCTGCAACCAGCAGGAACGGAGACGTCCGCAGCAGCGGAACCCGCCTAGAAACCTTTCCCGGTTCACACAGAGCACCACTGAGGCGGGCCCCGAGTTAACGAGTCTGCATACAGACAGAGAGACAGCAGCTCTGCAGCCGAACACCAAGCCAGGGTGGAACGGCATCAGCAATGACCTCAGAGAAGAAGCTTTGCTGCTAGGTGTTTATCAGTAATCCGTCACTCTGGGAAGGATTACTGACATTTCCAGACAATACCGGCCCTTCGCCACACAGAAAGGAAGATTGTTCACCAGTAGAAACATCTCAGAACATCTGCCCAACAGCTTTGGGTGCTCAGAGAAAAATTATCTAACAAAAGCGCAGATTAAAGGTTAAAGTTGAGGCTGGACGATAATTCAATAACAATATTTATCGATCGATAGACGTATATTAATGACAGAAAAAAAAAGGTCAATAAAAGTTTAATAGAATAACAGTTTTCTTTCCTTTTGCATTCTAACCATGTAGGTTATGATTACATCATTATCTTCCCAACCAATCACAACGCAGACCTAGGAACGCTCCGCCCCCTTCAGAGTTCAGAGTTAACGCGTTCTTCTTTCTTTTTTAAAAACTTGCAGTTTTGGAAAAAAGATGGTTAAATAAAGGGTTGAGTTTCAATTAAGAGAGTGTGTCTGTATCCTATAATAGGTTGCTAAGCAACAGCATAAAATGGCCAGGGCTGCACTTAAAATATATGTTTTGAATTTGTTGATAATTATTGATATCGATCAATATGATTTATATTTTATCTATATATTTTTTTTCTAGTTCATGACAGGACAATTTGTAAAACACTCTGCAAGTATGGCTGTTCAGGAAGGACTGAAGGAGACTCTTCTCTCCACAAACAATATGGCAGCATGACTCAGCAAAGTTTAACTTAGCTGAACTCCAACGCTGATCTGCAGACAGATGAGACCACAGCGGAGATATTTGATCATAACGCTCAGTACAATGTTTGCAGACAACAGAACACCGTACATCAGCTCAGGCAGCTTCAGGACTGAAGCTGGTACTGCAGCCGCGGGGTCTGGACACCTTACAGGTATCCAGTCCACCACGAACCTCTGTGCACCAAACATTCTAGTCTAGGGCTGTGCATAAAAGTCGATACAAAGATTAATATCAATGTTTTTAGAAACAATTTAATATCGATATTCTGGCTTTCAATATCGATATACCTCCCAACCCCTAGGGGGCATTATTAAAGCGCGCCATTGCTGATAACAGCGAGGAAGAGCAAGTGAGACAAATTGCTGGAATGGCGGACAATATTTTAGAAGCTCCTTCGTCCCTAAAATCAGACGTTTGGGCACATTTTTGGTTTCTGTGATACGTTAAATGCATTGAACCAAATGCACTTTATTTTCCTATTAATATGTCAGTGTTCAATAAATTGAACATAAATATATTTGGCTGGTTTTGTTGATTGGAGGACCTTGAGCATTAACTAGGAAGTAATAAATATCAATATCGTCAAATTAAATCAAGTTGAGCAATATCAAGAATCGGATTGTATCGGCTCATCCTAGATGATACCCAGACCTATTCTAGTCTAATGTGAGCGATCCGTCTGACGGTGGAAGCTCAGGCCAAACCGGGTCATCAGCAGGACCAGGAACAGAACACAGCCGCAAATCCGTAACCAAAAGGTGTAACAATGGTGAACTTGAAAGAAATGTGGCGATTACAATGAGTTCAACAGAAACGTGTTTCATAGACGTACCCAGAAGCTCTGGAAGTGGCAGGTTTCCAGCAGGTTCCCCAGGTAGAGGATCTGTCTGATGGGTCGCTCCTCTTGCTGCGACACTGTAGTCAAGGAAGCTCCCCTCACCCCCAAACAGATCCCACGACACGGTTTACACGCCCATACACAGCTACAAATGTTCATGTAAGGAACCCACAATGTTCCTGCCAGGGTGTCTGCCTCGGTTCTAGTCCGTGAGGCAGACACCCCGTCTACTTTTAAGACTAATCTTAAAACGTTCCTTTTTGACAAAGCTTCTAGTCAGAGTGGCTCATGTTACCCTGGGCTACCTCCATAGTTATGCTGCTATAGGCTTAGGCTACTGGAGGACATCAGGGTCTATTTCTCTCACTCTGCTGAGTTCTCCTACTGCTCTCCAATCTGCATTGTTTGTTGTTATTTCACCTTTTAACTTCTTGTTCTCTGTCATGTTTCTCTTCATAGAAGGTACACCTGGTCTGGCGTTGTGTTAGCTGTGACATCATCAGGGGAGGGTTCATCCTCTATTACCATCTACCATAGAAAGTACTCCTGGGTCAATGTGAGCTTCTGTGCTTTCTGTGTCTCTGCTCTGTCTTCTCTAACATAGAAAGTACTCCTGGCTCAATGTGAGCTTCTGTGCTTTCTGTGTCTCTGCTCTGTCTTCTCTAACATAGAAAGTACTCCTGGGTCAATGTGAGCTTCTGTGCTTTCTGTGTCTCTGCTCTGTCTTCTCTAACATAGAAAGTACTCCTGGGTCAATGTGAGCTTCTGTGCTTTCTGTGTCTCTGCTCTGTCTTCTCTAAGCCCCAGTGGGTGGAGGCAGATGAGCGTTCACACTGAGCCTGGTTCTGGTTCTGCTGGAGGTTCTCCTCCCTGTTAAAGGGGAGTTTTCCTCTCCACTGTCGCTTCATGCATGCTCAGTATGAGGGATTGCTGCAAAGCCATCAACAATGCAGACGACTGTCCACTGTGGCTCTACGCTCTTTCAGGAGGAGTGAATGCTGCTTGGAGAGACTTGATGCAACCTGCTGGGTTTCCTTAGAGAGGAAACTTTCTCACCAACAATGGAGGATCTGATAATAACGCAAATATGTAAAATAAAAATATGATCCTATTTAAAATTGTTAATAAGGATAAACAGAAACGTAAAAATACACTTTTGTTTTTTGTCAGAAGGAACGACAGGTGAAGCAGCACCAAAGGGATACGTGTGTCTGGTCGATCATACACTTGCAGAGGGTGAAGTCGGTGTGTGGCAGGTTGGTCAGAGCCTTGAGAAGAATCTGTGACGTCACGGGAGTCTGGAAGTAAGCTGGATTAAACTGGTACCTGTTGGTGTGACGGGCAGAGGCGTCACATTACTTAAAACCTCACATAAAATCCATCATAAACACTTATTACAGAAAAACACCGGATGAAACAGGTCAGCTGCCAAACTTTTTACCAGAAACTTTCAGGAATCTCTCCATAGCATTAATTAGCAGTCAGATTGTTTAATACAAAGACTTGTTTGCTGGTTGCACATTATGTTCAACAAGGATTGATATTTAACTCAATTACAAGCTTTTCTCTTGAATAATAATATTCTGATTAATAAAAACAGTTAAATTTCTTGTTTAAAAAGTCCTTGTTTGCAAACATCTTTATCTCCAGAACACTTTTGCTGCTTGCGGTTAGTGCAGCGGAAAGTCCAAATTAAATCGCAATTATGGTTGAAATATATTGCAATTTTCATTTCTGGCAAAATCGTACCGCCCTAACATAACGTGGCTACATACCTGAAAAAAAATAGTTGTCTGGTAAACCTTATTTATCACTGCAGAGTTTTGGGGGTTTCTCTAAACCAGAGTTTGGAAAAACTTTTTGTATCTGCAGTCTGAATGAGGAGTTAATTTTTCAGGTATTTGATCCCCAGACAGTGTTAGTTTCACTCACAGCTTCAGCACAGCCAGGTTGGCCTCCAGGTCGTAGGCGTTTTCCCGAGCTTGTGTCTCCACATAACGCTCCAGCGTGGTGAGGTTCTCGGGGTTGTACCTGCAGGGGAGACAGACAGATGTAACATTTAATTCATCACTGAGAAAAATCCCACCATACAGCTGCTAGGTGTTTATCCAGTTTTTTTTCTCTTTTGGTGTTGCATTTTCAGATCTTTTAGCCTACTTCATGTAAAAACTACTTCTCTAAGTGTTT
Source organism: Fundulus heteroclitus (assembly GCF_011125445.2). Lineage (NCBI taxonomy): Eukaryota > Metazoa > Chordata > Actinopteri > Cyprinodontiformes > Fundulidae > Fundulus > Fundulus heteroclitus. Next base: position 102,482 of record NW_023396857.1, on the reverse strand, counting down.
TTATTGTACAGGTCTGGTAATAATCTGCATGGCTGTGTGGTTGAACTCAGATTACATATATTTTGTGATTTAATTAACGCTACATTTACCGTTTTACACGAGGCCAGATTGGCTTAGTTTAGTTTTACTAAATCCTAAATGAACTAAACATTTAAAAAGGACACATTGTATTTATACGGGTCTTCGTCTCATAATAACATTTGCTTGATTAACCGAAATATCTAATGGCATCAACAAAAAACAAAAAAACAATAACAGGAGAAACCTGCCATGAGCAAATGAAACCAGAATGAGTTTTAAATAACTGTTCTGATCACATCTAACGAACCCGTAAACATGTATTTTATATTTCAAAAGTTGTGATGCATAGCACACATTTTAATTACAATTTAGCCGTAACAATTACTTCAGCTGGCGTTGCTAGCACTAGTTATGGTTCATTTTAGATTGTTGTTTAATAGAAAAACAGTCTAAACCCAGCATAAAAACGGAAAACTGAGCGGTTATCCCCGCTGAGAGGCGTCACTGCCTCTGATTTAATGCAGAAACTGAGAATATCGGTTTAAAACAAGCTAGGCTACTGTTAGCATCGACGGCTTTATCAGCTCCATTTTCGGATCATTCGCACCTATCGATCCCTCGCAGGAGCTTCCCCACGTTCGCCCTCATCTGCTCGAAGGTTGACGCCATTCGGTCCAAAGTTTTACAGATTATTCAGGAGTAAAATGAAAATTTATTTCGCACGTGGGCCAGAAACCGGAAAACAGACCGGAGCGGAGGAAGAAAAGGGTCGGACCGGAAACACAAGGGACAGGAAGTGTCAACTAGAGAGGAACCAGCATTGATAGTGGCGGCGCATAAATTAGAGCCGCCATCTTGGAATAGTCGCTCTGCAAACAGCCCAAGGATACCAGAGGTGGATTCCACAGTCTACTCGGGATTTCTCATCGACTTAAAATAACACATAATCATCATGCCGCGTTGTTGCTTTGCTTTATTTTTAATCATGTACTTTAAATCAAACAATTATTAATTGTTTACACTGTTTCCCAAATGCTACGATAACTTTCACACACCATAGGGAGGCTGCTGTGCTGCAGTATTATGCATATTGTATTATTGTACATTATGTAAATATTGCAGATTATATCATTGTGTGTTATATAAGGCAAGGCAAGGCAAATTTATTTGTATAGCACATTTCAGTACAGAGAATATGCAAAGTGATTTACATGATTAAAATATAGGAAAATAAAAAATAATAAAAGCAAGTAGGAATAAAATGTAGAAACAAAAGAGAAAATGGGAAAATAGAAACTAAAAGCAAACATTAAAAACAGTTGGACTAGAAAGTTTAACTAATAATGTTTCAGTAAAACAGTTTAACTAGAACAGTCGAAAGCAATCCTAAATAAACGTGTTTTTAATCTGGATTTAAAGGTACTCAAGCTTTCAGCACTTTTACAGTTTTCTGGGAGTTTGTTCCAGATCAGTGGAGCATAGGAACTAAATGTTGCTTCTCCATGTCTGGTTCTGGTTCTGCAGAGCAGGCTGGAGCCAGAAGACCTGAGTGGTCTGGAGGGTTGATGCCCTGATAACAAGTCTGTGATGGATTTAGGTGCTAAACCATTCAGGGATTTATAGACTAACAGAAGGATTTTAAAGTCTATTCTCTGAGATCCAGGGAGCTAGTATAAGGACTTTAGAACTCGGGTGATGTGCTCTACTTTCTTAGTCTTAGACGCGGGCAGCAGCGTTCTGGATCAGCTGCAGCTGTCTGATCCACTTTTTAGGCAGACCTGTGAAAACACCGTTGCAGTAATCAGATAAAAGATAAACGCATGGATTAGTTTTTCCAGATCCTTTTGAGACATCAGCATTCAGCTTTTCGACACTCCCCTTTTTCACTTCTAACTGCTGGCGCATTTCTCTAAGGAGATTTTTTCTTCCCAGAAACAACCTTCCCTTTAACTGGAGCAATGCAGTCAATGATGTCTGAGACTTTAGACTGAAAGTTATCTACTAGTTCATATACTGAGTTGCAGCCCAAGGTTGAAGTAGCAGAGTAAGCTTGAATAAAAGTTTCAGTGGTATTGTCCTTAAAGGTGCGTTTTCTTATGACGTCCCTTTGGCTAAACGAGTCACAAGAAATGATGCTTTCAAAGGTAACAGAGAAGTGATCAGATAAGGCAACATCAGTTACATTGCCCTTAGAAATCTTTAGGCCTTTAGTGATGATCAAGTCTAAAATATGTCCCTGTTTGTGCGTTGGCTGTTTAACATGTTGAGTTAAACAAAAGTTTCTAAGTGTGCCACACAGTTTTTTTGCACTTCTGTCTTCAGGGTTGTCAACGTGAAAGTTAAAGTCTCCCACAATAATTAAACAGTGATAATCAACGCATATCACAGATAGGAGGTCATTACGATCATTAAAAAGGTTTGATGTGGACTTAGGAGGCCTGTAAACATTCAGAAACATAGTTCATATCGGGCTCTTTACCTGGAGAGCCAAATGTTTAAAAGAGTTGAATTTTCCCCAAAACACCTTTTTACACTTTAGTGAATCATTAAACAATGTTGCCACTCCTCCACCTTTCCTTTGCTGTCTGCTCTCACAATGAAAATTATAGTTTGGAAGAGTTCAAACTATTCCAACAGAATATGTGCTTCATTAAATTCATGTAACCATGTTTCTGTTAGAAACATAACATCAAGAATATTGTCAAGAATGAAGTCATTAATTAAAAGGGATTTTCCTGACATAGATCTAATGTTTAATAAACCCAGTTTATATGACTTAGTGGTTTATGTTGTCTCTGTGGCAGGTTGCATCTGACAGTTTATGACTTTTAAGTATAATTGATTATTCCTTTTTGTTTTCCTTTTGCTTTTCTTATTTCTGCCACGTATCATCACGGATATTCCATAATCTCGGGCAAAATGCCCAGGTTGGTGCTGGAAGACTGTCATGTCTGATAAACGTGCGGCCAGGGCCCGATCTGTATCACAGAGAACTTATCTGAAGGTCCTCAGCACAGGCATGTTCAATGTTGCGTAGAGGAGGAGGATCTGGGGCTCTGCGGTCTTTGGAAGATGCTGGTTTAGTCACAAAGCTGGGGTTGTCAGAATGGCTATGTGGAGAGGATGTCAACCGTAGGCCATTCTTAAAAACCTTTTTCATGTTGTCTGTGAATTCCAAAAAGGAACACCTGGGCTTTGTGGAGAAGAAGGTGAGGTGGGTGCAGTCTGGACCGGTGTTCGTAGGGATGGAGGTTTTTGGTCCTCTTTTTGTCCTTTTGAGATCTAGGATGCTTTATGCTAGAAGCGTGTCAAAGTCCTCTGTGGTGAAGGTAGGCATAATGGAGTGGTTCTTCTCCATATCCACTTCACGTTGAATTCTTTCCATAAGAGCGTTTTTCCTGTGAACTGACTCCTCTGGGGGGAAAAGAGACATCTTGTGTAGATTAGCTGAAAACTAAAATAGTCCACACGGGGGGAAAATCAAAATAAAAAATAAATAGAAAATAAATAAAATAACTAAATCCAACTTTCTGTAGTTTTGGCTAAGATATAAAAAGGAGATAAAAAGTGAAAGGCAGGGGCGCGCATGTGGCGCAGCAGGTAGGTCGACCCATATACAGAGGGCTTAGTCCTCGACGCGGCCGACCCTGGTTCAAATCCGACCCGCGGTCCTTTGCCGAATGTCTCTCCCCCTCTTCTACTCCCCCTTCCTGTCAGCCTACTTCTGGAAAAAGCGAGCCGCAAAAAAAAAAAAAGTGAAAGGTAGGAAAATGCAAGGAAGCAGGGAGCAGAGAAAAAAGCATCCGAGCAGGCAGAGAGGCGGTCAAAAAAATATAAATAGGCTGGAGTTTTTTCCATTGTCAAATATTCCAAAGAAAGTAAAAAACAAAGGACCTGGACTTGTTTTCCGTAGTTGAAGACGTTTCATCGCGGTTGTTAAAGCCATTAAGCCAGCAGATTTAACAACCGCCCATTACTAAGGGGCGGACCTGTTTCTGTTGAATTTGCATGTTATATAAGCCATTGCAAGGCCTTTGTTTGGCAGCAGTATAAAGCTTGGTACTCCACATTACTCCAGACCTTTTCAATTGAGAAAGCTTCCTGGAGAGGAAGCGAAACGTCTTCAACTACGGAAAACAAGTCCAGTTGCTTTATTTTTTACTTTTTTTTGGAATGACCATGACCTGGATGACTGAAAATCTTCACCAGTATAAAGCACTGTCTCCAGTGCCGGCTTCCCGCAGCTTTAAATCACTGTCTCCAGTATTCTGTAGCCAGGCGCCTTGAGCACCCTGTAGCCAGGCCTCATCCACAGCCCGTAACCCGACGCCGCCCGTAGTCCTACCGGCTACGGGCGGCGTCGGGAGAGGAAGCGAAACGTCTTCACTACGGAAAACAAGTCCAGTTGCTTTGTCTTTAATTTTTTTGGTATGGTAACTAATCTTGTTTCTTTTAATAACCTCAGCTAGTGGGAGAATATAGATGTAGAATAGAAGGGGTCCCAGTATTGAACATTGGGGTACCCCATATGTGAATTTTGTCCGGTCTGATGAGAAGTTACCTACTGACACAGATAAGTCCCTGTTCTTTAGTTGGGATTTCAACCAACTGAGTTCTGTACCAGAGAGTCTGACCCAGCTCTCCAATGCCTTTAATAATATATCATGGTCAACAGTGTCAAATGCTGTGCCGAGGTCCAACAGAACCAGCACTGTGGTTCTTCCACAGTCTGTATTTATGTGGATGTTATTGAACACTTTGACGAGGACGGTCTCTATAATATGGTGACAACAGAAACCAGACTTAAAAGCATCAAAGCGGTTGGTCATTGTAAGGAAGCTGATAAACTGATGAAAAACAGCTTTTTTTAATAACTTTACTAATAAATGACAGGTTGGAGATTGGCCTGTAATCCTGCAGATGTGATTTGTCCAGATTGCTCTTTTTTATCAGAGGTTTAATAACTGCTGTTTTCAAAGCCTGGGGGAAAACACCTGAAAAGATGAATTTACTATTTGAATCAAGTCAGAGGCAACGACAGGCTGAACTTTTTTTTAGAAAGGTTGTAGGTAGAATATCAAGACAGACGGAGGAGGAGCGTAAATGATTTACAATCTCTTCTAAGCTTTTACAGTTGAGTAGTTGAAATGTAGTCATTTCCTCTGCATTTATGTTTGAGCAGAACACTGGTACTAGATTTGACATGGATGTGCAGATTAACCCTCTAATTCTTTTTATTGCCTCTGCAAAGAAGTTGGTAAATTCATTGCAGACCTTGGTAGAGTGGAGCTCTGGTGGTTTAATAACAGGAGCGTTTATGAGTTTTCAACTTTGGTGAATAAAGTGTTATGGGTCTCAAAGGATGATGACCACATTAACAAATATGTTACCTGTTTTAAGCAGGTGAAAGAGGAGAAGTGAGGACAGGATGCGAATCGTTTCTCTCCCAAATCACGTCTGGAGAAACAGCGGAGACGTGCGCCCCTTTACCGCTCCCAGCGCAACAAGAGAGAAACAAAAGTTCCGCCCCCCACTTCTACAGAGAAAACAAACAACTGAAACTTAAAATCACCAAATAAACACAAATAAAATTTCAAAACAAATGTAGTAACACTATTGTAGGTGCCACAAAAGCACGAACATTGTTGATGTTTTTGTTTATGATTCCTGCAAAGAACGTTTCTCTTGAATGTTTTAGTGATGAGTGGTAGCTCAGCAGCCTCTTTGTAGATTTCATAATGAACGTGAAGTTGAGTTTTATACCATTCAGCCCTACAACAAAGTTTTCTTTCACATCTCACTAATGGGGTTTTTCTCCATAGAGATTTTTTCCTCCCTCCACTTTAATGGGAGCAATGGAATCGATAATGTCGGAAATCTTAGAATGGAAATGATCTATTAACTCATCTAACGCGTGATAGCATTGAAACCAGGTGGAGGAGAAGATTTGATTAAAGGTTTCAGCGGTATTGTCTGTAAAAGAACGATTTGTTATGATATCTGTTTTGCTAAGTGAGTCGATGGAGATTGTACTTTCAAAGATAACTTCAAATAATTCAAAACACGGGGATTGTTCACTAATTATAGGAGGTGACTTCAACTTTGGTTTAAATAACGATATAGACAGGTTGAATACAACAGGTATTCAGCATAGTTGGCAGTCAGTAAATGTAGTCAAACATGAGTGATTTTGGTCTTTGCGATGCATGGCGTTCTCTTCATCCTAATAGTAAAGAATATACTTTTTTCTCAAATGTTCACCACTCGTATTCTCGTCTGGACTACTTTCTAATAAGCAGCTCACTGCTGTCGGACTTTCAGAGACGGTAATTCATCCTATTGCTATCAGTGATCACGCTCCTGTTACTCTAACCTTAATTAATAAAAAAATAACCCCACAAAACAAAAGCTGGAGATTTAATACATCACTGCTAAAGGATGAAGAATTTATAAAATTCATCAAAGAACAGTGGGCTTCATACTTGGAATACAATGATCAACCAGGTACATCAGCATCGATATTGTGGGAAGCTGGAAAAGCAGTGATGAGAGGTAAAATAATTTCTTTCTCATCTCATAAAAAGAAAAAAGAAAACAAAAAGATTCAGCAATTAGAAGAAAAACTTAAGTTACTAGAATCCTCTCAAGAAGAAGGAAAGTTAGGTAAAATCCGTGAAGTAAAATTAGAACTAAACCACTATATTGAAAAGCAAAATAGATTTCTAATACAAAGACTTCGAATAGAAAATTTTGAACATGGCAATAAGTCAGGAAGCTTCCTAGCTAATCAGCTTAAAATAAATAAGGAGAAAACTACTATATTTGCAGTTACACATTCAACTGGTAATACAGTAAGTGAACCGGAGTGTATAAATAATACCTTCCGCGATTTCTACAAATCTTTATACACGCCACAGATAAATCCATCAGAGAATGATATCAAGCAATTTCTGGATAAAATTACACTTCCTAAATTATCAGATAACCAAAGAATGACACTGGATTCCCCGCTGACAACAGCTGAAACCCAGGAAGCTCTTAAAAGCATGCCTAATAAAAAGGCTCCAGGTCCAGATGGATTCCCTACTGAGTTTTACAAAGAGTTCTGGAATATTCTAGCCCCAACGTTCCACAGAATGTTGCAGGAAATACAGGAAAAAGGCAGATTTCCAGCTAATATGAACTCTGCCACCATCAGCCTTCTGCTCAAGCCAGACAAAGATCCTGTGTTGCCCACTAGTTATCAGTTTCATCAGAGGAAGGCAGTCATCCACAAATACACGCAAATTACTTAATTTAATTGATTATTCCTACAGTAAAAACATTAAAACCAATATATTGTCTTTAGACGCAGAAAAAGCATTTGATAGAGTAAACTGGAAATTTTTATTCGCTACTCTACATAAATTCGGTTTTGGCAATTTTTTCATAAATTGGTTAAAAATTCTATACAGTTCTCCAACAGCCTGTGTCAGGACAAATAATCAAATATCTTCCAGTTTTTGTCTACAGAGGGGCACCAGGCAAGGATGCCCTCTTTCTCCATCACTTTTTGCCATCTTTATAGAACCTCTAGCAGCAACAATCAGACAAACAAAAGCTGTAAAAGGTATAAAATGCATGAAAATAGAGCACAAGATTAGTCTGTACGCGGATGATGTATTACTTTATCTCCAGCATTCAAATAATTCTCTTTTACAAGTAATTAGAATACTAGAATCTTTCTCTAAAGTATCAGATTACTCGTTAAACTGGTCTAAATCTACGGTACTGTCAATTAATTGCTCTCTCGAAAACTCCCTAAATTTACAAATGCAATCAGGAAATATTAAATATTTAGGTATTACTGTGTCGTCTAAATTAACGGACTTACTAAAACTTAACCACATCCCACTTTTAAACAGGATAGAAGAGGACATTAAAAGATGGAAATCGCTTCCAATTTCACTTATGGGTAGGGTAGCTTCAATAAAAATGATGCTCCTACTTAGAGTTAATTATTTATTTTCAATGATCCCCAATAAACCATCATCCGACTGGTTTAAATCTCTAGACTCTGCCATTTCTAAATTTCTTTGGAAAGATAAACCCCCATGTATTAGCTTAAAAACAATACAGAAGACTAAAGACAGAGGAGGATTAGATTTGCCTAACTTCCATAACTATTACTTAGCAAATAGGCTACAATACATCTCTAAATGGATAAAAAAATAATCATCTAGATGAGCCTTGGTTAGATATAGAACAGGAAATGTGCAATAATATCATGATTTCAGATTTGCCGTTTATTAGCTCAAATATAATTTGATAAATATAAATTTTCTCTGACAGCATGGTGGGAGTTCCTTAAAATGACAAAGTCATCCCTTATCACATGCAGTCGTACACCTATCTGGAATAACCCTGATATCCTACAAAATGATAAAATGATAAACTTTACATACTGGAAGAATAAAGGTATTAAATATCTGGAACATGTACTTGACGGAACCGAGTTCATCAATTTTGCTAAACTAAATATGTAATATGGCATTAGTAAAAATAAATTCTTGGAATATGAACAACTTAAATCTATAATTAAAAATACATTTAAGAATATTAATGGTGGTTTACAAATCCCAACTAATATAATAGAGTTCTTAGATTTAACCCCCCCCCAAACTACTGTCTAAATCATACAGGACACTGACTAAAATAGATGATTCAATATCTCTCCCTATTATGAAATGGGAAGAGGATTTATCAGTCACCTTTGAACAAAACTTCTGGGCTCAGATATGTCTAAGAACTTTCAAATTGACTAGAAACACCAACTTACAACTAATACAATACAAAATCCTTCACAGAGTACACTACACAGGACAAAGATTATTCAAGATGGGTCTGGCACAATCTAATATCTGTCCACACTGCATTGGCAATCATCCTGATAATTATTTTCATGCGTTATGGTTATGCACACCAGTCCAGAGGTTCTGGACACAGATATGTAAGGACTTATCAAAGTGCCTGAGCTGTAAAATTACACCTTCCCCATCAGTTTGCCTGCTCGGTAACTTTGAGGAAAGCTCTCTGGAAAAATAAATAGTTTACATGGTTTTCACTGCATTATGTATCGCAAAGAAAACTATCCTCATGAATTGGAAAAGTAAAGAAAATCTCAATATCAATCAGTATAGAGATCTTTTGTTGGATCATATTAATCTTGAGACAGCATCTGCATCCACATCTGATCGATCTCTTTGGGCTCCTCTGATCAACACCATCACTTAGTGGAATAGGGGGCGGTGGGTTGCTTTTGGCAGGGCGCAGTGGCTGGATGGAGGGGTTCCTCGGGCTCCGGGGGCACTTGGAGTGGGGCGCCTGGTGGGTCTGACTCCGGGGTCTGTTGCCCCCATCTGGGAAGGGCTTGGGAGGCCTACGGGCGGCCTACAGCAGCCGCTTGCGGCGCTCTTGGGGAGCTGCGTGGTGACGGACGTGGGTCACTGACCTGGTAGTTGTGCTGCCGCTGGGTGGGGCCGGGGTGGGTCTGGGGTCCCTGGGGCGCGCCACCCTTGGGCGGGGTCTCCGGCGGGGCCACGGGGGTTCCGGTTCCGGCGGGTGTGCCGCTTAGGGTGTGGGCCGGTGCGCGCCCGAGTGTCCACCCCTGCACATGGGGCTGGTAAGGGGGGCATGGACATTAACATCTCAGGGCAGATGCTCTTCCCCTTCTTTGGATCGACATTCTGCTAGTGGGGGGAGGGGAGGGAGGGGGAGTAGGGACAAACCCAGCCTGGATGTTTACTGTTGAATGAATGGTGAGTTGTTTGAATGTTAGTGTTGGGGAGGGGTTAAGTCTACAGGTGGGGGGGGGGGAATGGACGTTCTGGTGGGCTTGTGTCCGGCCCCCTGTCCCGGTCTTGGTCCGTGCCGTCTCCCGGTGCGGGTTTTGCTTGGGGGGTGGGGTTTGTGATGGCTCGTGCGGGCTGGCTGGCCACGGTCCCCCCTCTTATTTATTTATTCATTTATTTATTTATTTTTCTATTTTTTTTTTTTGGGGGGGGGGGTAAAGCCAGTAGGCTTGGTGGGTGGGCTGGGGGGGTGGAGGTGTTGGTCCTGGTGGGTGGTTGGCTGGCGGGCTCTGCGGCCTCTCCCTGGCCCCCGGGCTACAGTGGTGCCGCTGGCGGGGCCCCCTTCTCTGGGTGGGGCTTTCGGGGAGCGGGGGTGCCTATTGGAGTCAGTAGGGGAGCTGGCTCCCTGGGATAGCTTCCCAGTCCTTTTCTCCCCATCCCCGAACTCCTCCCTCCGCCTGCTCCATCACGCCGCCACACATGTAGGTCCTTGGGGAGAGGGCGTTACTGGAGGTTTCCACTTTCTGGTGACGCCCCTCTCCCCAATTTTATCATGCATTTTAGACAGGATTGGCTGACGGACTTCCTTTTTGCGGTAAGGCGTATTGTGTCACTTCCTGTTGTTGCTGTGTGAACGATGGAGCTTTGCTCCAGGCTCTCTCGCTTTTTATCTTTAAACCTCTTTGCTGTAACATCTGTTTCCAAACATAAGCACTTTTAAAACATTGTCTGTGGCTGCTCATCACGTTTGGGAACTCCTCGTGTTTCACACGGTTTGTTCTTTGGCGTGATAATAGGGCGCTAGCCTAGCTTTAGCCTAGCGTTAGCCTCATAATGGCTTCTCCATCTCTGACTAAGTCTCCTATCTGCTGCTCTCTGTGTCAGATGTTCAGTTATTCCTCTGCCTCCTTTAGTGATAATGGTACATGTAATAAATGTAGTGTTTTTGTAGCTTTGGAGGCGAGGGTGTCAGAATTGGAGACCCGGCTCCGTGCTGTTGAAAAACCAGCTGATAGCCGCTCTTTTGCTAGCGCGGAGCCGCATAGAGTAACTTCACGTAGCGAACCTAAAGCAGTAGCACCCGAGCAGCCTGGTAACCAGGCTGGCTGGGTGACAGTTCGTAGGAAGCATAGCTCTAGATTACAGACCCCAGATCACCACCAACCCGTCTGCGTTTCTAATAAATTTTCCCCTCTCAGCGACAATCTCGCCGAGGAGCCGACCTTAATTATTGGCAGCTCCATAATGAGGAATGTGGCACTAAAGAAACCAGGGACCATAGTTAAATTTGCCTACCGGGGGCCAGAACAGGCGACATAGAATCCTACCTAAAACTACTGGCAAAATTGTTATTCACGCTGGCGGTAATGACACCCGGTCACGCCGATCAGAGGTCACTAAAGTTGGTGTTGCTTCAGTGTGTGAGTTTGCTAAAGCAATGTCGGACTCCGTAATTTTCTCTGGTCCCCTGCCTGATTTGACCAGTGATGACATGTTTAGCCGCATGTCATCATTCAACTGCTGGTTGTCTAGGTGGTGTCCTGAAAACGACGTGGGCTACATTGATAACTGGAGAACTTTCTGGGGAGAACCTGGTCTGATCCGGAGAGACGGCATCCATCCTACTTTGGATGGTGCAGCTCTTCTTTCTACAAATCTGGCCGGATTTATTAGTCCTTCTAAATGCTGACAACCCAGGGTCCAGACCAGGAAGCAGAGCCGTAGTTTAACACACCTCTCTGCAGCTTCTGTACTGTTACCCATCCATCATCCTATTGAGACGGTGTCTTTCCCACGGCCAAAACTTAACAGATCAAAAACTTATCTAAAAGGAACAAATCATAAAAACCTAATAAAAATCAATACGGTTCACCTTGAACCTAAAAATAAAATAATAAAATGTGGTCTATTAAATATAAGGTCTCTCCCTCCAAAGACTTTGTTAGTTAATGAATTGATTTCTGATAATCAGATTGATTTGTTTTGTCTCACAGAAACCTGGCTACAAGAGGACTACGTTAGTATAAATGAGTCAACCCCCTCCAGTTATTCAAATTTCCACATTCCCAGATCTGTGGGAAGAGGAGGAGGAGTGGCAACTATCTTTCAGTCTGATTTATTAATTAGTCCCAGGCCAACTAATAATTACAGTTCTTTTGAACATTTAACCCTCAGTTTCCCTCATCCAAACTGCAAAGCAATAAAACCTCTTCTGTTTGTTGTTTTGTATCGTCCACCAGGCCCTTACACTCAGTTTTTGGATCAGTTGTCAGATTTCTTATCTGATTTGGTGTTAAATACTGATAAGGTTATTATAGTGGGTGATTTTAACATCCATGTTGACACTGAATGTGATAACCTTAGTGTAGCCTTTAAAACTATCCTAGATTCAATTGGTTTTGCTCAAAATGTGCATGAACCGACGCACTCTCGGCTCCATACTTTAGACCTTGTTCTGACATATGGCATTGATTGTGAAGAATTAACAGTATTCTCTCACAACCCTGGCCTGTCTGATCATTTTTTAATAACATTTGAGTTTAATCTAACTGAGTTCTCCACCCCCAAAAGAGAGTTCCATTATAGTAGATCTTTATCGGATAATGCTGTATCAAAACTTAAAGAGTCTGTCCCCTTTTTAATATCCTCCGTATTGCAGAAATGCCCTGTAGATGGCAGCCTTGCTGTTTCTTCCCATTCACAAATCGATACCTTTGCTAACAATGTTACTTCATCATTGCGTTCTGCATTAGACAATGTAGCTCCCTTGAAAAAGAAGGTGATTATTCACAGGAAGCTGGCTCCTTGGTTTAATTCAGAGCTGCGTTCCTTGAAGCACAATGTTAGGAAATTGGAGAGAAAATGGCGCTCTACACACCAAGAGGAATCCTACTTAATCTGGAGGGACAGACTATTGTTGTATAACAAGACCCTCCGCAGAGTTAGAGCAGCATATTTTTCATCATTAATTGAAGAGAATAAAAATAATCCTAGATTTCTCTTTAGTACAGTTGCCAAACTTACCCAGAGCCACAGCTCTGTTGGTCCATCCATTCCCTTAGCTCTTAGTAGTAATGATTTTATGGGATTCTTCATAAATAAAATTGATGCCATTAAAAATAAAATAATTGGCATCCTCCCAAACATGATTACCTCGTCCTCAGTAAGTGAGGCAGCATTGGAGGAATCTTTAGAATCTGCACAGTGTTTGAACTGTTTAGAAGCAGTAGAGCTTTCTGAGCTATCTAAAATTTTAGCTTCATCTAAACCTTCTACCTGTATGTTAGACCCAATCCCAACCAAGTTGTTTAAGGACATATTCCCTTTGATCAGTGGCACTATTTTAGACATGATTAATCTATCCTTAGTAAATGGATATGTACCACAGGTTTTTAAAGTAGCTGTTATTAAGCCTTTACTTAAGAAACCTTCTCTTGATCAGGATGAGTTAGTAAACTACAGACATATATCTAATCTTCTTTTCTTATCTAAAATTCTTGAGAAAGTAGTTGCTAATCAACTTTGTGAACATTTACAAAGTAATGACCTACTTGAGGAGTTTCAGTCAGGCTTCAGAGCTCATCATAGCACTGAAACAGCTCTGGTGAAGGTCACTAATGATATTCTCATGGCCTCAGATAATGGACTTGTGTCTATACTTGTCCTGTTAGATATCAGTGCTGCATTTGATACAGTTGATCACAATATTCTCCTACAAAGACTTGAACATACTGTAGGGATTAAGGGGAAAGCATTAGGCTGGTTTAAATCTTATCTGTCAGACAGATTCCAATTTGTTCATGTTAATAATAAATCTTCCTCAAACTCTAGGGTCACCTGTGGAGTACCACAGGGTTCAGTCCTTGGACCAATTCTCTTTACTATATATATGCTTCCAATTGGCAAAATTATCAGACAGCATGGGATTAATTTCCACTGTTATGCTGATGATACTCAGCTATATTTATCCATAAATCCTGATGAATCCAATCAATTACTTCGACTGCAGTCATGTCTCGATGACATCAAAAGCTGGATGACTTTAAATTTCCTGCATCTAAATTCTGACAAGACCGAAGTTGTAATCTTTGGGCCAGAGTCCTCAAAAAATAAACTTCTTAACCAATCACTTAATCTGGATGGCATTAACTTGGCCTCTGGTAATAAAGTAAAAAATCTTGGTGTTATTTTTGACCAAGACATGTCATTTAAATCCCATATTAAACAGGTTTCCAGAGTTTCCTTTTTTCACCTCCGGAAAATCGCCAAAATTAGAAACATTCTGTCTAGGAGTGATGCTGAAAAACTGGTCCATGCATTTGTTACTTCAAGGCTGGACTATTGTAATTCTTTACTATCAGGAAGTCCACAAAATGCAGTTCAAAGCCTTCAGCTGATCCAAAATGCTGCAGCAAGAGTTCTGATGAAAATCAACAAGAGGGATTATATTTCTCCAATTTTAGCTTCCCTTCATTGGCTTCCTGTTAAATCAAGAATAGAATTTAAAATTCTCCTTCTAACGTATAAAGCCCTTAATAATCAAGCTCCATCATATATCAGAGCTCTGATTACCCCGTATGTTCCTAACAGAGCACTTCGCTCTCAGACTGCAGTCTGCTGGTGGTTCCTAGAGTCTCTAGAAGTAGAATGGGAGGCAGATCCTTTAGCTATCAGGCTCCTCTCCTGTGGAACCAACTCCCAGTTTTGGTCCGTGAGGCAGACACCCTGTCTACTTTTAAGACTAGGCTTAAAACTTTTCTTTTTGACAAAAATTATAACTAGTGGCTCATGTTACTCTCAGCTACCTTTATAGTTTTACTGCTATAGGCTTAGGCTACTGGAGTATATCAGGATCTAATTTTCTCACTCTATTGAGTTCTACTGTTCTTCAATTATGCATTATGTGTTGTCATTTCTGCTTTAACTTTCTGTTCTCTCTCTTTTCTCTTCATAGTAGGTACACCTGGTCTGGCATTCTGTTAACTGTGACATCATCCAGAGAAGACGGCTCACCCGCTATTACCATCTAATGTAGAACAGATTACTAGATCAATGTGTGCTTCTGTGCTTTTTTGTCTCTCTTGTTGTGTCTCTGTTCTGTCTTCTGTAACCCCCAGTCGGTCGAGGCAGATGACCGTTCATACTGAGCCCGGTTCTGCCGGAGGTTTTTCCTTCCCGCTAATGGGTGGGTTTTCTTCCCACTGTCGCTTCATGCTTGCTCAGTATGAGGGATTGCAGCAAAGCCATGTACAATGCAGATGACTCTTCCTGTGGCTCTACGCTTCCCCAGGAGTGAATGCTGCTTGTCGGGACTTTGATGCAATCAACTGGTTTCGTTATATAGGACATTTTTGACCAATCTGTATAATCTGACCCAATCTGTATAATATGATTGAACTTGACTTTGTAAAGTGCCTTGAGATGACATGTTTCATGATTTGGCGCTATATAAATAAAATTGAATTGAATTGAACTGAACTTTCACTCCAAACATTTTCACATTTTATGCTGTGTGAGCCTCGCCTCGGACGGCTCCCTTCACCTCCTCTCGCACTTAGACATTGAGGGTTCTGGGCAGTTGCTTGGAGGGGGTGAGCTGGCACCAGCTTCCTTCCGGAGGGGGGGTGGGCTGTGCCGTGCACCCTCTTCAGCGCTCCCAGTTTTTAAACACACTTGAGAACAACATGCAACAACACAACATCTGAGCGGGCGTAGGGAGGATCGGGGTCTTTTGCACACCAGTCTGGGGCCTGGAGGAGCGGGCCACTGGGTCTGGGGTCTTGGGGGGGGGCTGCTGTAGGTAGTCAGCGGCTTGCCAGGTCTGGGGCTGACGCCTCTGCTCCCCCCAGGAGGGGTGGGGGCAGGGGTGGCTAGGGTAAGGTGGGGGAGGGAGGGGGTTTACTAGGTACTTAGGGGGTTAGGGGGGTTCTGGCTGGGTGGCCCGTATGGGTCGTGTTGGCTCCCCCTATTTGGGTGGCCTAGTCCAGGGGGCATCTGGTCCGGGGGCAGAGCCAGGGGTCGGGCACAGGCAGTCATACAGTTGTATTGTGGTGACCCCCCCTCTTGTGAGTGTTGGATGCGACTGTTGTGTGGGAATGTGTGTAGTGCAGTGTCCTTTTTCTTTTCTTTTTTTTTTTGTACGTCTGTGTGTGGCAAGTGGGGCACTAGGGAGGGATGGTGTGAAAGAGTTTTTTTTTCTCCAGGTATGGGTCAGGTCCACTCCCTCTCCCAAGAACATCTCAAGTCTCCGCTAGGTGCGGAGCCCATCCCCCACGTCCTGCCCTCCTCCGCTGCGCTGGCAGGCGCCTTGGCCCTCGGGTGCGCTGGTGGGCCTCGGGTTTGGGTTCCTGGGTGGGTGCCGGCCACGGGGGAGGGGCGCCCCTGGGGCCTCTGGCCCTCAGGGCCCATGGCCGGGACCACTTCAGCGGGGCTGGCTGCCGGCGGAGCCTGGGGCCCGTCCGCTCCTTGGGGCGTCGGCATTGCAGTGGCTGGGGGATTTCCTCGGGGTTGTCTCTCCTCTTTCCTGGGGGGGGTTGCAGATATCCTGTGTCGGCCCCTCTCGGGCGCCCTGCTTTGGGGACCCCTTTGGGAGTCCGGGGTTATGGGTCCCCTGACTCCTGCCTCTGTGCTCGGGGAAGGTGGGTCTTCGGTTCTCCACAATCACTATCAAGCTATTTCCTTCTGTATAATTTTCACCTAAACTAGTGCACTCTCACAATCTCCCACAGGTGCTGGGTCCCAGGTATTAAATGTTCACTTATATACAGAACGCCTATAATTTATTTATTTATTTTCTTTCACTTTCTTTAAAGGTATCACATTACACATGTCAGCTTAAATAATAATACATATGATTTAGCAATGGTATCAAGGTGTTACACGATTGTATCTGTTGCTTTATGTCTGTTGGTTGTGCTGTTCTTTTTGCATCTCTCTTTCCAGGTGATGGAGCAGACGGAGAATGTTTTATCACTTTCTCCCTTTTATCTCTTCTTTCTTTCACCTCTTCTCTTTCCTATTTTTCTCTTCTTGTTCTTCCTTTACTCTCCCATTGTAGTGTCCATATAATTTGAAATTCTCCCTGCAGGAATCACAATAAAGCTATTAACATGCATAAATCAAGCAGAGCACTATGGCCAAAGCTGTTCACTCCACTTGTGAAAGCAAAATCTGTCGAGCTCTATCTGGCATTGAGACATCAATTCTTATTGCCACATTGCTAGACAGGACACTGAAAAAAAAAAAAATGTATAACAGAAATTATCCGACAGGGCGACATCAATTACAGAGATTTTGGAAATATTTGCACCCTTGGTGATAATAAAGTCCAGAGTTTGTCCTCAATTGTGCATTGCTTGTTTGATATGTTGAGTCAAACCAAAGTTATCCGATACATCACACAGCTTTGTGTTTCTCTGTCTTTTGGATCTTCAACATGGATGTTGAAATCTCCCACAATTGTTAAACAGTCATAATCACTATTTAAACCCCCAGCAGAGGTGAAATAATTCTAGCACCAAGAAGATTTTTTTTCTGGTTTTTATTTCATTGCAAAAGCTTCAAAGATCTCAGGTACAGATTCAGAAACAATTGGATTTTACTTCAAACAAGAATCACGTAAATTTTCTAAGATATAAGCTCAGGATCTAAGATATGAAGCAATAGGCAAGGCAAGGCAAGGCAAGGCAAATTTATTTCCATAGCACAATTCAGTACAAGACAATACAAAGTATTGTCGAAGAACCACAGACTAGCCTTAACCAGGCTTTCTCATTCAGGCAGAAACCTGGAAGGAAGCAACGCTTAAAGGCTCACGCTGTTCTCCACCACCTTCGGGTCCAGGTATGTGTAAGCCAGTTCTAGACGTTTGTTTCTCTTTTTGATTTGCTTATGCAGGTTTTTAAGCTGCTGTTTGAAGGTCTTTATCTTCTCCAGGGGAACCTTGTCGGTGAAACGCTGCTCTGGGTAGTTACCAAGATACTCCTGTTGACATCAGAGGCACAGTCAGTCTGGTTTCCATCACTGTTTCAATCATTATTTACGTTCCTCAGATAAATTGGTTATTTCTACAAGTCAAGACTTCAAAATGCTGCTTTAAAAATTTTAAGATGATGGCGAGAGATGCTAAAAGCTGCTGTATTAATGTATTGTTGCCTGCAAGATGAATTCTTGTGGATTTTTTTGCGCTCACAAACACACAAGAATTCATCTTTTACCGGTCCTGTTTTAACTGCTTGTGTCCAAGCCAAAAACGGTTCAGGCCAATCACGTTGCAGTATTGAGGGACATATCAAGGGCGACTGTGGCTTGATGGGTTGAGTAGTCGTGTTGCAATCAGAATGTTGTTGGTTCGATTCCAGCTTCCCCTTGCCACATGTCGATGTGCCCCTGCGCAAGGCACTTAACCCCAAATTGCCTACTGCGTCTTGGTGTATAAATGAGAGCGACTGGGTGAATGTGGCTATAGTGTAGGAGGAAAGCAAGAGAGGAGCCGTTTTCCTCATCTGTCTCCCCTGAACTCCCAACATGAGCAGAAGACTTTAAAGACTGAACAAACTCAGAGTAAAATCTCTTCTCCCCAGCCTAATGCTGCATTAGTCGCACTCAGGATCTTCTCCTTGTTATCGTATCAGTGTCATCACAGCCTCCTATATGAATCAGTGTTTCTGACATCAACCCCCAAGCAGCATAGATGCTGGTTTCAAACACAGAAGAAAAATTGTGCTTTTACATGATAGTGTAGCTGGGGGCTCAATGCTTAGAGCAGGGGTGCTCACACTTTTTCAGCATGCGAGCTACTTATAAAACAACCAAGTCAAAATGATCTACCTACCCACGACAAAAAAGCAAAACATATAACTATTTTCAGTATTATTTGTATGTACAATGTATGCTGATGTACAGTACCTTGCATAACCGAATAAGCTAATATTGCACAACACACATAATAAGTATTTACATTTAGTTTACTTTGATGACTTGCACTGAATTAAATCAGCCAGGGATGCACCGTCCGGACAGTAGCTGCTGACAGCCAGCCTCAAGCACATTTCCAAAGGTTCATCCGTCATGGTGGCATGGTATTTGGACTTAATAATCTTCATGTATGAAAAGGCTGACTCACATAAATAAGTGGAGCCAAATAATGCAGTCAAGGAGGTAGCACATTTCCTCAAGCTGAGGGTTAGGTGAGCATTACCGTCACCAACTGGTAAGGAGTGAGGACCACATGATTTTCAACGTCACTCTGCGATCGACCAGTACTGCCTCCGCGATCGACTTAATGAGCACCCCTGGCTTAGAGACTCTAGAGCAGAGTTGTGAGCAGTTAACAAAGCCATGGTCACTTACTGAATCTGAGGACTGCTTGCTGAGCAGCCAGACTGTTGCCATCCCATGTACTGTAACATCAATAGAGGGAAAGGTGTCCAACATCGTAGCCTCCGTAGCTTCTCCCTTTCTGGATGGTGGAGGACCCTCCAGGGAGACTGGGGTGTTGGGCATCCAGCCGATGAAGTCGTACTGCGGAAAATCAGTTGTTAGCAGCAAAAATTATACATATACTTTTTCAGCTATAGCAATTTGTTCGGGACCCTTTTAAAAGGATTTTTGCATTTCCATAAAAACATGTTTTTTTGTGCCTTTATTAAGATATTTCCACCAAAAACCGATAGCTTGTCTTGTTCCCCTATCCGTTACGAAATAAACACAGAAAAAATTACGGCTCTAGCATGTACGGTTCCAGTGGTTAAGCTGTGAGGTTGGCACTCCAGAGGTCGCAGGATCACAACCCAGTGTAGCAGGTTTAGATTATTACATTTTCACCCCCATAGTATACATATCAAAAGCTGTGTCTTCATCCCATGAAGTGCTCTTTTTGTATCAGCCGCCATTTTGAGCCACCATGGCGACGTAATAAACAAAAACCATGCAAAATTGTATTTTCTCCCTTTTTGAGGCACTTCCCAGTACAGGATTTAGACCAAACTAACAGAGTACTATTATAGGGTGACCAAACGTCCGTATTTCCCGGGACATGTCCGTATTTCACGTCCTGTCCCGGGCGTCCCGGGTTTTTTTTTAGAAAGTGAGGAAATGTCCTGCTTTTTAAATTACCTTCATTGGACCATTGGATTGACAGGCACTAGGGCACTGCGCACGGCGCTGCGTGTGACGTAATCCCTGAGCCGCGTCAGTGCGGGCAGCCCTGTTCTTAATCAGAAGATAGATAGCGTGGATAACAATATCTATCGATCGATTGACGTGGGGCGTGATAGGAAAAAATAGGGTCGATAAAAAGTTCGATAGACAGTTTTACTTCCTTGCTACAGTCGGCACGCCGTCACTAAGCGCCGCCCTCTCAAACCACAACACAGAGCATGTGAATATGTAGCAGCAAGTGGCGGCGGAGGAAACGGTCCCAAAACGAGGTTTTACTAGTTCGCCAGCCTGATAGAAATAAACAACAGTGATTTGTAAAACTTGCAAGGAACCGGTAAAAGCAGAGTCTGGTAACGCAACCCACCAGTATTCATCACGTAAGCCGCTCAGCCGCTCACACCCGCAGCAGCGCGAGCTGCGCGGCCCCGCGAGCTGCGCCTCGTCGTCGCGTTCTGTAACTTCTTCCAAAACAAAGCAGGTACAGCAGCTAAACTGGGCTCCCTTCTTTGTGATAAAATGACAAAGCATCCAAGCGGCATAAGGACATAACGCATGCAGTAACGTGCTTCATAGT
Organism: Fundulus heteroclitus; assembly: GCF_011125445.2. Lineage (NCBI taxonomy): Eukaryota > Metazoa > Chordata > Actinopteri > Cyprinodontiformes > Fundulidae > Fundulus > Fundulus heteroclitus. Next base: position 81,896 of record NW_023396857.1, on the reverse strand, counting down.
GATGGATATGTCTGCTGTTCTCTGCAGCTGAAAAACCTGGCTTCAAACAATAACCTGCCACTCTTGATCCGCTATATAAAGTTAAGTTATTTTTGTTAAAAAAAATCTGTTATGGTTAAAAAAGTTGGTTGAATAAAGATTTAATTGGAATTCTGTGTTTGTGTTCTTTAAATCAAATCATTTAGCAATGTCATAAAATGTCCAGGCAGAGCTGCACATAAAATATGGTTTTAAATATTTTCAATAATTATCGATATCGATCAATATGCCTTTCCTTTTTTGATCGATAAGCTTTTCTTCTATATCGCCCAGCCCTATGCCACATACATCTCTCATGGGAACAGAGATTCCCAACCCCCCCCCCCCGCTCACAGGTGTCCTGCTTTTCCCAAATGAAAATATGGTCACCCTATACTATTACCCGGTGATACTGAACACAACCATGTTAGCGGCTAACGGTTAGCATGTTGCTAACCGGAATTAGCTCTAGGAAGGTCCTACCAACTTATGCTTGTACTTCCTTTACGGAGAAAGCTCCACAATAAATCTGGGCCATGCTGGATAAAGCACGTCTATTTTATGAGGTGTCAAACATCCATTTTTGACCCCCGTTTTGCCTCTGCTACATGCTGCAGAAATGCTCCAAAGACACTAAAATCATGCATTCCACTCAGTCCCCCACATGATAAAGATAATGATAAATAGGACAGAGGGCTGCAGCTGTGAGTTTGTTTCCATGACAACAGAACTCTACTCCATAGGCTTAACATGGCACCTTTCGACGGCCACTGCGGGGGATGTCACTACCCGATCCGTACCGGTAGCACGATCTGTTCCATCAGCTCATTTGCGCATGCGCAAACAGAATAATGTCTGGGTCGTCAAAAGAATTATGTAATTAAGGTCCTGAAAATACTTATTTCTATACTTAAATCATTAAAGAATGCTAAACTATATCTTATAGAAGATACTGTAGACTTTTCTGGAAGAAATTGATGCGTTTTAAATTCTCTCCATTGTATTGTTTGACGTCATCATCGGATATGCTCAGAAGTCTGTTAGTTTTATTGCTTGTTCAAACAGGACTGGAAAAATATATTTTCATCCTTAATTATACGGTGAATTTTGTTATACATATAATCTTGTACAAAACATTTGTTTTATTGGAAAGTTAAAATTAATCGATTGAGATTTTAGCACCCTCTGGTGTACACATCATAAACTAGAGAAGACCTCGTCATTATAGTAGCCGCATTGTTTCTTTTTTTACAAAAACCGAACAGGGAATACAACAAAGAACACACATAAAGCCAAGGCATACCTTATTAAAATACATTTATTAAGCACAAAATACATACATATGCAAATCAAATAAATGATAAAAAAAACCTGAAGAATATTCAAAATGAATTTCTATACTCCTATATGTGTTTATAGCTGGAGTTTTTATGTACTTTAAGAAATGGTTTATATATTTTTATTACCACAACTGGGAAACATTTTTGCTATAACCACCCCCCCCCCCAAAAAAAAACAACAATGTATTTTTTTATGTATTTCTGTTGTTTCAATTTTAGAATATGCCATATTTACACAATATACAAAGATATACAAAAAGAAACCCCCGGCCCGAAAAAAGAAAAAAGAAATATTGCCTACCGGAAGTTATGCTGTTCGCGCACGCGCAAAGAAGCTGATGGAAAGAATCGTGCTACCGGTACAGATCGGGTAGTGACAGGGGCTGTGAAGACCGTAGGAACCTGAAATTCATAGTGTTACTTCCTGTTAATATTTTTGACAGTACGGTACGCGCCACGAGGCAGGCCCCTCTCTAAATTTCTTCAGAACTTTTCTAGAGTTTCTCTATGCTGGATTCATAGCAAACAGACCACACATAATCAGTGCCGACCCGAGCCTCTTAGGGGCCCTAAGCAGAATTTTATGTGGGGGGCCCCCCTCCCACCACGCAGAATCACCTATGCTAGAAGATTATTGACACAAACGTCACGCTATCATGTTATAGCGAATATTAGAAACGAATACAGTGAGGTTATGCATCAATACAAAATAAATAAACAATACTTGAAATACTTCCCTCTTTTATTAAATCTTCTGAATACAAACTGTCACAAAACATATTAAGTTTTATCATCATTCATTCATTCATTTATATCAGTGGTCCCCAACTTCTTGTTATCACTGTGGACCGGTCATCGCTTGCCAAGATTACCACTGACCGTGGGGGGATGGGGGTTTTATATATATATATATATATATATATATATATATATATATATATATATATATATATATATATATATATATATATATATATACATGTGTGTGTGTGTGGAAAAATACATAAAGAAGGGGAACCTGCAATAAAAGAATAAAAAGTGCAGGAATTTTAACTCACCATAACGTTAAGTCAATGGCAGCCCTGAGCTTGTGTCTCTGCAACAAGATGGTCCCATCTGGGGGTGTCTTCAGTAAGTTCGTCAAAGTGACGTTTAACTTTTCTGGTCCTGGTTTCTTCAAACTGCGTTTAACTCCATTAAAAACGCTGATGGCGTTGTGCAGAAAAGTCAATGCTTTCAGAATATCCACGTCTGGAGCTTGCAGGAGCTGTGAAGCAGCGTTTATGCACTCAAGAATCTCGGTTTGCATGTTGACCAAAAAATTAAAGAAACTTTACTTTTGGCATTTTCGAGCCACTTGCTTTACTACGCTCCTATTTTTTGTCTCTGGTCAGGGATATTTTGATGAAAGCTTTTATAATCTCACCATATCTGTGCCTAAACGCTGAAAGCGTTTTATGTGCAGATGACCAGCGTTTGATACAGAGGCGTTTTATTGTGACAGTTCTGCTCTCTGCCGCGATTAACTCACCGGGGAGCGCCCATCAGTTTATATTGTGACCTAAAAAGTTGTTCAGGCTCTCTACTGTCATAGAACTGCTTCACTCCGAGGCTCGATCAGTCGGAAAATATTCCAGATGAGGATTTTCATCATTCCGCGCCTGTCACCCGTTGCTGAGACCTGCAGCTGCATCATTTTCAGTGTAAAGCTCATATGGGGGGGGGGGGGGGGGGGAGCTTAGCTTAGCCGACAGAGGTAAGCTAATCGCCTGTGCTTTGTCTACCACAAACTCACACATTATAAATAGTGATTATTAGTTGGGCTACGTGTAATTAACTCGCCTCCCTGGCTGTGTTCAGGTGGGGCTGAAAATGATTTGATACTTGTGTAACTTGATTGCTAACCTAAAATAATCCAGTGGGGCCCCCATGATAGTCTGGGGGCCCAAAGCGGCTGCTTAGTTAGCTTAGAACTGGACATCAGTTGGACCAGAGTACATAGCATGGTACCCCAACACACTGTTCCTCCTCAACTGGGTCCACATGTTTATCCCAGAAGAGTAAAGAGTTCAGGTGAGGATACCGGAGGCATCACTCTTCATCCCTCCTCCGTTGTACTGAGCACCAAACCCTTCATCACATTGATGTGGACAAATTAAAGGACTAAAGCTGGCTGCAGAAACGTCCTCAATCCCAAGGGGAGCTGTAATTCCCCCCCACAATTCCATATCAATATAACGTTCTGGACTTCGTCCTGTTTCTATTTCTGGAGTTTTCATCTGCCTGCCAGGTTTCTGCTCCAGCCATTATCTAACTCAGCACATCTGCTCAGCTCCACCCCACCTGCAATTATCTTCCACCAATTCCACCTGCCCATATGCCTACTTATACCCAGTCCTGCCTATCCATCTTCGCCAGAAGCTCAATGATTGACTCTCAGCCAGTATCTGCACGTCACTACTCAACCTGCCTGTCTCTCCAAGATTCTGTTTGCTGCAAATCTGCCTGTTACGCCTGGGTTCTGGTTGCTCCTTCCCTGTCTGTTTACTGGACTCTGTACATTGTAGAAAGACAGTTTATGTTTGCATGTCCACTACTATTCACCTTTTAAATAAAACCTTGAATGTTAAGTGTCTGGCTGAATACCGGGTTCATCTGAAGAAGAATCATTACAATCAATAGACATTAAAACTGCCAAAGCAACCACAAGAGTCCTCATCACGCTGTGATCTGCGCATTTCTCTCTTTCCCGTTTTCGCTAAGCACAATTCTCCTTATTCAGCTATGGTTTTATTTTTATTTCTTATTTGTTTCCATAGCCTGTTTTGACGTCAGCACCACCAAGACCATCATCACCTGAGCCAACCAACGACCCTGGATTACTGCGGAGGTCCGTCAAGCGCTAAAAGCACGGAACTCAGCCTTCAAGTCTGGATACAAGGAGGCACTGAGGACAGCGAGAGCCAACCTGAACCGTGCCATCAGGCTAGCAAAGCGGAACCACAGTCAGAAAATCCAGGAGCTTTTCCATGACGCCAGCAACACCAGGAGCATGTGGAAAGGCATCCGGGCGATCACTGAATACAACACGCCCTCCCCCCCGGTGGGTGAAGTTGATGCTGACTTCCTCAATGGACTAAATAACTTCTTTGGGAGGTTTGAGGCACTAAACAGCACTCCAGCAGTGAAAGCTGTTCCCCATCAGGAAGAGGAGGTCCTCTGCCTTGACACCGCCGACGTGTGGAAGATTCTAAGGAGAGTCAACCCGCGGAAGGCCCCAGGCCCCGACAACATACCTGGGCGGGTGCTCAAGGAGTGTGCAGGTCAGCTGGCTGGTGTCCTCACAGACATTTTTAACACCTCGCTGGACCAAGCCACAGTGGCAGCATGTTTTAAGTCTGCCTCCATCATTCCGGTGCCAAAGAAACCTCAAGTCACCTGTTTCAACGACTACCGGCCTGTTGCACTGACTCCCATCATGATGAAGTGCTTTGAAAGGCTGGTAAAGGAACACATCGTCTCCAGTCTCCCATCAACACTCGACCCGTTCCAGTTTGCCTACCGACGGAACCGCTCCACTGAGGACGCCATTCTCCTCTGCTCTTCACCTGAGCCTGGCACACCTGGAGGAGAAGAACACGCACGTGCGGATGCTGTTCCTGGACTTCAGTTCAGCGTTCAACACCATCATCCCACAACATCTGGTGGGAAAACTGGAGCATCTGGGCTTCAACACACCCCTACGAAACTGGCTGCTAGACTTCCTCACCAACAGACCTCAGTCAGTCCGGGTCGGACAGAACACCTCTGATGTCATCACCCTCAACACGGGCTCCCCTCAAGGCTGCGTCCTGAGCCCCCTGCTGTTCACCCTGATGACACACGACTGCGTCCCCAGGTTCACCACCAATCACATAGTGAAGTTTGCAGACGACACAACGGTGCTGGGCCTGATTAGAGACGACAACGACCAGCACTACAGAGAGCAGGTGGAGCAGCTGGTGGGCTGGTGCAGAGACAACAGCCTGATCCTGAACGTGGAGAAGACGAAGGAGATCATCGTCGACTTCAGGAAGAACCAGCCTCACCATGCTCCACTGCTCATCAACAACTCAGCGGTGGAGGTGGTCAGCAGCACCAAGTTCCTGGGGGTGCACATCACGAACAACCTCACCTGGACTGTGAACACCACGTCACTGGTGAAGAGTGCACAGAAGCGACTGTACTTTCTGCGGAGGATGAGGAGAGCCCGCCTGCCCCCGCCCATCCTTACGACCTTCTACAGAAGCACCATAGAGAGTATTCTGACCAGCTGTCTCTCTGTGTGGTGTGGAGGCTGCAGTGCCTCCGACTGGAAGAACGTGAGGAGAGTGGTGAGGACAGCAGAAGGGATCATCGGGGCTCCTCTTCCCTCCATTAAGGACATTTCATCGCAGCGCTGTGTGTCTCGAGCCCGTAACATCATCAGGGACCCATCACACCCCCACCATAGACTATTCTCCCTGCTGCCCTCTGGAAAGAGGTTCCGCAGCATCTGCTGCAGGTCCACTAGGTTCTGCAAAAGCTTTTTCCCTGCTGCCATCAGACTGTTGAACTGCTGAACTGCTGAAGTATAAAAACGGACTGTGTACCACACTAGATTCGCTGATTTGCCCATTTGCACATTGTATCGTATCCTGCAAAATTGCTGCTGCACCTTAACCGGAAACGTACTGCAAAACTGTGTACAATGCAACTGTCTACTTTTAAATCACTGCTGCACCTTAATGTATATTTGTCTACATTTGGTTTACATTGTTTACATTTCAACTGCCTACTGTTCACTGCTGCACTTTATCCGGAAGTAAATTGAAATTTATCCTGTAAGTGACTGCGATTGATCACTGCACTTTATCCTGTACTGTAATTCACTGCAAGGTATCCTGTAGAGTTACTGCAATATTTCTGAGCTGTGTGAAAACAAAATTTCGTTCTGTATGCACTCTGTGTATACAAAATGACAATAAAGAAAGTCTAAGTCTAAGTCTATAATGCAAATATCTCTGTTTCCCTCACATTGTATGAAAAGTGCTCTGACATTAAAGACTGTATACCCCATCAAGTTTCCCAGAGGGATACCCACACATCCCTCACCATCTCATTTTAAAGGATCCTAATGTGTTTCTGGGCCAGAAGGCATATATAGTCCATTAAGCTAGTTCTGGTTCTGGTCTGGGACTGCGCAGAGCGGCTGTGGATACTGCTGTTGCCTTGCAGCAACAGGTCCTGGGTTTGAGCCCAACCCTGGGCCTTTCAGCATGGAGTTTGCATGTTCTCCCTGTGCATATGTGGGTTCTCTCCGGGTACTCCGGCTCCCTCTCACAGTCCAAAAAACATGACTATTAGGTTAATTGGTCTTTTTAACTTCTCCTTAGGTGTGAGTATGTGAATGGTTGTTTGTCCTGTCTATCGCTGTGTTGCACTACGACACACTGGCGACCTGTCCAGGGTTTACCCCAGAATCACAAAGAGGAGTTCCACTTTTTCTAGTACAGGCCTTAGACTAAAAAGAGCCGAACCAGAACCCAAGACTATATCTCAAGATCCTGGCGTTGAACACCACAAACTGGACTGGGGCCAGGGGGCACCCCTAGTGGAGTCCACCCTTTTTCTGCTGAGAAAATATTAGACAATGACCAAAGCTTCTATAGTACTCTGTACTCTGGCATAATTCCTCACAGAAAGCCTTGAGGGAAACACTCATAAGCCCTCTCCAGAACCACATGGACCTGCTAACCCAAATTCCCATTAACCCCACAGTGGTCAGCTTGCAGGATGACCCCAACCCTGAATCTGGCAGGTTGAACAGCTAGAGTAAGAGGGACAAAGTATCTTTGCTTCATACTTGGATGCTCTCTTTAAACTAGGAGCCCCGGTCCCAGGCCTCCATGAAAACTGGAGAGGTGTGCTAACTTAGACACTTCCAGGACATCCAGAGACCCAAATATCTCCACCAGGGAGCTTTTTGACTACATGCACTCCTAAAGACTTGGACCATTGTCCTCCTTGAACCCAAGCCCTCTTCATACATCTACGTTAGAGCAGCTTACCTGTCCAGAGTTCACAGCAGAGTGCTGTGCTGAGCAGGTGAAGATCACCATGGTGACAAACTTCAGCAACTCTTTCACAGTGTTCAGTCTCATTGGAATATCTGAAAATGAGAAAAAGTATTTAAAGTCCTTCAGGTGAAAATGCTCACTATTTGACAGAATGTGGACCTTTCTAGCTGGTAATAAAACATCTGCCCACCTGTCTTTTTCTCACTAGTGAATCCGTTTGAATATATTGCATAGATCCACTCCTGCAGAGCCTGGTCATCCTGGACCATCTTATCGTCCTTGTAGTAGAAGCTGAGTGTTCCCTTCACAAACCTTAAGGAAGATTCAGGATTCAGTCAAGTTGCAGTTTACAGTCAATCTACATGGCAGTTAAAAGCCCGGCTGACGTTATACAGAAAAGCAAGAGCAGCACTTTTAATATCTTCTCTACCTGGGAATTAATCAGAAAAAATATTGAAAGGGAAGAAAGAACGGACTGGACTCCCTCAACCACAGTACTCTTTACTAACCTGCTCAGAACCACTTTCTTCTATAACATATTCCGCTGAAGAAAATCTAATAGACCTGATCGGACCTGAGGATGGTGCTCTATAAGTCCTGGGTCCAAAGTCTGTTGAGGTTCTGTGTGCCAGTTTTCTGGTGATCTGTCCAAAGACACATGGAACCGGAGTCCACAGCCTTGAGCATGGCTCAACCCCATGGATGTATCTGCTATTGCTTACAGGTGCTCTATTATGAAAATAAATGTTTGCATATTTCTGTACTTCCAATTGGGTCTCTGTCAATATTTAGTTGGTTTCTATAAAACGCGCCGTTTCAAAAACCTCACGATTCTTACGTCACAATTGCTGTGGATGCTATCCCCCAACTAGCAACCCAAGTCATTCCAGTAAGTTTAAAAAACAAAACAACTGGATTTTTTTTCAAGTTTGATGACATTTTGCTTCCTATCCAGAAAGCTTTCTCAATTGAAAAAGTCTGGAGTAATGTGCAGTTCCAAGCTTTATAGTACTGCCCATTAAAGGCCTTGTAATGGCTTGGATAAAATGGAAATTGAACCGAAACAGGTCCACTGCCTTAGTAATGGGGAAAGAAAGCTTTCTCACTTTTGAATTGAGAAAGCTTTCTGGATAGGAAGCGAAACATATTAAAACTTCAAAAAAAAAATCATGTTTTGTTTTTTTACTTTTTTGGAATTACAATGACCTGGATGATTGATATTCTTCACCAGCATATTGCTGTCATGGTTTTCAGGTGACGAGCCCACATGCAGATACGATCGGGAGGCAATGCACAGTTTTAAGATGTTTATTTTTGGAAACAGGCAGATCTACGGACGGAACTACGGGTGAGTCGGCTGGGTCAGAACGTCACGGCTGGAGAGTCTGTAAGAAAGAGGAAGTAAGAAACTCTGAAAGTAGAACCAGGAGAATTGCTAGAAGTGCGCTGCTTACCATTGGGCTGGGCGGACCTAACCGGGAAGAAGTAGCGTCGGGAGTACTCTATGATTCTACTCAGCTGGAGATAGGCGGCTAGTGGCTGAGGACGGCTGGTGTAACTGGCGAGGGATCCTGAGCGAACCTCGTCGGCAACAGTTGACAGATGGATTGACCAGAGTGAATGCAGAACCAGCAGAAACCGGGAGAGGGGATCTCAGGCCTCGCTGGGTAACATCCAGGAAGTATGAGGGGAGCGCCAGAGCAAAATCTGAGCAGGCGGTTCTGCTGGTCATTTTCTTCGGAACGAGACGTCAAGACGGGTGAGTGCATCCAAGCACCAAAATCACGACTGGTTAAGGCTCTGGCGTCTTCCATCTGTCAGCGCTCTGCTTAAGAAGCCAGAGGAAGCCGCCTGCAACGAGCTGCAGGTGTGGGCCACGCCTCCTCAGCCAACCAGACACACCTGAGGAATAGAGTTAGAGTAGAGCAGCACAGAGAACCCTGACACTACCCCCCCCTCAACGGCCGCCTCCTGGCGGCCCAGACGAAGAGGTGCTGGGCTGAGTAGCCCAAAAATCTAAAATCAAGTCCTTATTCAAGATAGTAGCTGCGGAAACCCACGAGCGCTCCTCAGAGCTACAACCCTCCCAGTCGACGAGGTATTGGTGACCCCTACCTCGCCGACGGGCATCCACAACCCTGAGAACCCGAGGGTTCTGACTGTCCTGGGAGGGTGGAGGGGGTCCGGAAGGAGGGCACAAGTTGCTGTCCAAAACGGGCTTGATCTGGGACACATGAAAGGTAGGGTGTACTCGGGAGTGAGGGGGCAAACGTAGACGGACGGTGCTCGGGTTAATCACTGTCTCTATCTCATAGGGACCAGTGAACCGGGGAGCAAGCTTCTTAGCGGATGGGTTGGACAAAACATCTCTGGAGGATAACCAAACCTTCTGACCGGGGCGATACTGAGGAGCTGGTCGGCGGTGCTGGTCGGCAAACCTCTTGCTCCGCTCTGCGGTGCGAGTGAGGGCAGTGATAGTTGTTCTCCAGATGTCCTGGCAGCGAGCAATGTAGTCGTTAACGGAGGTGAAGGGAATCCTGAGTTCATCTGTGGGTAGAAGTGGAGGCTGATATCCTAAAGCAACTTCAAAAGGTGAACGTCCAGTAGCTGAGGTGATGTGTGAGTTAAGGGCATACTCCACCCAGGGCAAAAACTTGTTCCAGTCAGAGGGTGAAGATGACGTAAGGCAGCGGAGAGTAGTTTCTAGTTGCTGGTTCATGCGTTCAGTTTGGCCATTTGTCTGAGGATGATATCCTGAGGTGAGTGTATAACGGGCACCCAGAGCAGAGCAAAAGTGCCGCCAGACCTGGGAGATAAACTGAGGACCCCGGTCAGAGAGGATGTCAACTGGGATGCCGTGAAGTCTGAACACATGTTTGATAAGGAGCTGGGCTGTCTGGAGGGCGTTGGGTAATTTGCGGATGGGAATAAGATGACAGGACTTAGAAAACCGATCAACTACCGTCAAGATAGTTGACATACCTTGGGACAAGGGGAGACCGGTAACGAAATCAATCGCAATGTGGGACCATGGACGTCTAGGGATGGGAAGAGGATTTAACAAACCGGAAGGTGGCTGAGTAGAGGACTTATTCTGGGCGCAAACGGGACAGGCTAGAACATATTCTCTAACATCCTTAGTCCATGAAGGCCACCAGAAACGCCGGGAGACCTGGGACTGGGTTCTAAAAATGCCCGGATGGGCGGAAAACTTCGTGTCATGACTCCAGCGTAGAACCTCAGGACGAACAGACTGGGGAACGTACTTAAGTCCAGGTGGCCCTGTACCTGGGTCCGGGTCTAAAAGTTGGGCCCGTCTGATTCTGTCCTCCAGATCCCAATGCAGCGCTCCAACAGTACAAGTGGGAGGAAGAATCGGTTCCGGCTCCCTCTCTTGTTCAAAAGAGGTAAACAGACGGGACAGTGCATCAGGCTTGACATTTCTGGAGCCGGGTCTGTAGGTGATGGTGAGGTTAAATCGAGAGAAAAACAAAGACCAACGGGCCTGTCTTGAGTTGAGTCGACGGGCTGACTGCAGATAGGAGAGGTTCTTGTGATCTGTCCATATTATGATGGGCTGCTCGGATCCCTCTAACCAGTGCCGCCACTCCTCCAACGCTAGTTTAATAGCTAGTAGCTCACGATCACCTACATCATAGTTCTGCTCTGCCGGGGATAAACGACGGGAGAAGAACGCACAAGGATGTAACTTACAGTCAACCTCAGACTGTTGGGACAAAACCGCTCCCACCCCGGTATTAGAGGCATCGATCTCTAGAATAAACTGTTTGGCTGGATCGGGGTGAACTAGTATGGGAGCCTGGGAAAAACGAGACTTAAGTCTACTAAAAGCCTCCTCGGCCTCTGGACTCCAGACATAAGGAACCTTGGGGGAAGTGAGAGCATGTAATGGAGAAGCTACCTGACTATAGTTCCTGATAAAGCGCCGATAGAAGTTAGCGAAACCAAGAAAGCGTTGGAGCTGTTTGCGCGACTCAGGAACAGGCCATTCCACTACTGCCCTTATCTTTTCTGGATCAGACTTCACCTGTCCGCCCTCTAAAACAAGACCAAGAAAGGAAACAGAAGACTGGTGAAAATCACATTTCTCGGCCTTAACAAATAAGCGATTTTCTAATAATCGCTGGAGAACAAGACGGACATGTTGTTTATGTTGTTCTAGGTCATGAGAGTAAATCCGGATATCGTCTAGATAGACGAAAACAAAAACATTCAAAAAATCCCGAAGGACATCGTTCACCAGTGCTTGAAAAACTGCCGGAGCATTGCACAAACCAAAAGGCATGACTAGGTACTCAAAGTGACCTAGCGGGGTCTTAAAGGCCGTTTTCCACTCATCCCCCTGTCTCACCCGAACCAAATGATAAGCGTTGCGCAGATCAAGTTTAGTAAAGATCTTGGCATTCTGGACTGGCTCGAGAGCTGAGGATAATAGAGGGAGCGGGTACTTATTCTTAACGGTTATTTGGTTAAGCCCTCGATAATCGATACAGGGTCGAAAGGTTCCATCCTTCTTACCGACAAAAAAGAAGCCGGCGCCCAATGGGGAGGATGAAGGACGGATTAACCCAGTAGCCAGAGATTCCCCTATATACTTCTCGAGCGCTTGACGTTCTGACCTGGAGATGTTGTAGAGCCGACTCACCGGTAGTGGAGCCCCAGGCAATAGGTCAATAGCGCAATCGTAAGGGCGATGTGGGGGAAGTGAACAAGCCTGAGTCTTACTGAATACCCTCCGTAGATCGTGGTATTCTTCCGGAACTAGCGAGAGGTCAATAACGTCCCCAGATTCTGTCTCAGAGGAAGGGGTAACAGATACAGGGCGAGCGGACTGTAAACAACGAGAATGACAAGCTGGAGACCAAGATTCTAGTCGGGACTCGGCCCAGTTAAACTGCGGGCTGTGGACACTTAACCAGGCTAAACCCAAAACAACGGGTGAACGCTTTACCGGGAAGACAAAAAACGAAAGTTGTTCCCGGTGGTTACCAGAAACTATCACTACTAGTGGTCGAGTGCGATGGGTGATTAAAGTTAAACTCTGCCCATCTAAAGACGACACCCGGAGAGGCTCGGGTAAAGGTTCGACCGGCACACGAAGCTGATCCACTATGGTTTGGTCAATTAAGTTGAAATCCGAACCGGAATCAACTAGAGCCGAGACATCGAAAGTATCCTGGTCAAACATTAACGTGACTGGCAAATATAAGCGAGAAAGAGAAGGCGCCTTAGTGACTACTCGGGGGCTAGAACTACTATCGTCCACCGTTCTCCCCGTTACGAACGGCGGACTGGGTCTTTTGGCCGAACCGGACAATCTCTTAGGAAATGACCTTCCCCTCCACAGTATAGGCATAAGTTGCCCGAGAAGCGCTGTTGACGCTCCTTATTAGTTAAACCAACCTGGCCCAACTGCATGGGTTCGGGAGGTGGTGGAGTGGACCGGGGTTCCCTATGGGTGAGCGTGGAAGAGGTGGATGATCGCAAGACTTGGTTAGGTCTAACTCGGCTCCGACTACGTAGCCGGGAATCCAAACGGATAGCTAACGCCACAAAATCCTCAAAATCCTCGGGTTCCTCAACCCGGGCTAATTCATCCTTAAGGGATTCATCAAGAGCCTGAAAAAATACTGCCTTTAACGGTCTTGGTTGCCAATCCGCCACAGCGGCAACCGTACGAAACTCCACAGAGAAGTCTGATACGCGTCGACCGTGCTGCTTTAACGAGAGGAGATGACGAGACTGGTGAGCCGAATCTAACTCGGGTGAAAAAATAGTTTTAAAATCGGTAACGAAGTCCTGAAAAGTAACCCCGAATGACTGACAATCAGGGAATCGAGCCTCAGCCCATCTAAGTGCCTTACCTGTTAGTAGTCGTAATACATAAGATATCTTAACCTCATCTGAGGCAAATGTCTGAGGGGATCGGTTAAACACCAGTTTACACTGAAAAAGGAAACCTCCGCAACTCCCATGGTCACCAGAGAATTTATCCGGACTAGGAGACGCGCCCTCAAGTGGCGGAGCCCAAATCTGATTATCAGTGCTCGGAGCGACGGGAGGCGGGGTGCTAAGGTTTTGAGTGACAGGCGACGTCATCGCGGAAGTGACTGTGTCCATGAGCTGGCTAAACTGAGCGGCTAATCTATGAAGCTGTTCCTGTGTTGAATTGACGGCTAAACCTAGCGACTGCATCTGCTCTTGCTGTGCGGCTATCTGCCGCCCGAACGTATCCGCTGGACTTTGGTGGCCAGAGCCTTCTTCTGTCAAGGTTTTCAGGTGACGAGCCCACATGCAGATACGATCGGGAGGCAATGCACAGTTTTAAGATGTTTATTTTTGGAAACAGGCAGATCTACGGACGGAACTACGGGTGAGTCGGCTGGGTCAGAACGTCACGGCTGGAGAGTCTGTAAGAAAGAGGAAGTAAGAAACTCTGAAAGTAGAACCAGGAGAATTGCTAGAAGTGCGCTGCTTACCATTGGGCTGGGCGGACCTAACCGGGAAGAAGTAGCGTCGGGAGTACTCTATGATTCTACTCAGCTGGAGATAGGCGGCTAGTGGCTGAGGACGGCTGGTGTAACTGGCGAGGGATCCTGAGCGAACCTCGTCGGCAACGGTTGACAGATGGATTGACCAGAGTGAATGCAGAACCAGCAGAAACCGGGAGAGGGGATCTCAGGCCTCGCTGGGTAACATCCAGGAAGTATGAGGGGAGCGCCAGAGCAAAATCTGAGCAGGCGGTTCTGCTGGTCTGTTTCTTCGGAACGAGACGTCAAGACGGGTGAGTGCATCCAAGCACCAAAATCACGACTGGTTAAGGCTCTGGCGTCTTCCATCTGTCAGCGCTCTGCTTAAGAAGCCAGAGGAAGCCGCCTGCAACGAGCTGCAGGTGTGGGCCACGCCTCCTCAGCCAACCAGACACACCTGAGGAATAGAGTTAGAGTAGAGCAGCACAGAGAACCCTGACAATTGCACACCATTTTGTGAAGGACACCCTTGGAGTAGTGCATGAGTATGAAAAATTACTTGGAACATTTGCAGATTATAGGAAACATCTTTGTTTCAATTTGAGATGTAGACAGCAAAGACTCTTCCCCAACCGCTTAAGACTGAATTGTACCATCAAGGGCAGAAGAGATTCTTAGGAATGCACAAAACAAACTGCTTAGTGACAGGATAAGAAAGACCCACTTCCCAATGGAAGCCCTCTCTCACAAAAGAGATCAGACAAGGCAGAAGCTGTCTGTCCAATTTTCTCCCTGAAACCTTGTTTGAAGAAGTTTTCAGTTTTGTTAAGATCCAGCTTTCACAGCACCAGAAAACGACCGAAAGGCAAAAAGCTAAATTCAATAAATTACAACAGAAGCAGCACCTACACTAGGTACCAATATACCACATAAGAGTTTATGAGAATGCTACTTCTTCATGTCTTCAAATGTTGGACTCTGTTTACCATGCTTCATTAAGGTTAATCACAAACTGTAGAGCCATGACACATCATTGTAACCTGTACCCTCAGGTGGGATAGCCTTCCCTCTCTATGAGGAGGCAGTGTCATAGGTACAGTTTATTTACGAGGCCCTTCTTGGATTACTGCCCTCCTACATTTGTACCTGATTTACACAGACAAATGTGGCCTCTTATGCCCTGAGATCCAACGATCAGCTGTTGCTCACTGTTCCTTTTGCCCTAACAGAGCTAGGGAAGAAAGACTTAAGCTACGCAGCTCCTTGTGCGTGGAATTTTTTACAAAGAGACTTTGAAGTTGTTGAAGAGTTTTTATCCTTAAATGCTTTTAAGTTGAAAGTGAAAGAATTAAAAAACGGCCTCAATTATCTGTAATTGTTTTACTTTCAATTCAATTCAATTCAGTTTTATTTATATAGCGCCAAATCATGAAAGATGTCATCTCAAGGCACTTTACAAAGTCAAGTTCAATCATATTATACAGATTGGTCAAAAATGTCCTATATAAGGAAACCAGTTGATTGCATCAATGTTCCGACAAGCAGCAATCACTCCTGGGGAACCGTAGAGCCACAGGAAGAGTCATCTGCATTGTACATGGCTTTGCTGCAATCCCTCATACTGAGCAAGCATGGAGCGACAGTGGGAAGAAAAACCACCCATTAGCGGGAAGGAAAAACCGGCAGAACCGGGCTCAGTATGAACGGTCATCTGCCTCGACCGACTGGGGGTTACAGAAGACAGAGTAGAGACACAACAAGAGAAACAAAAAAGCACAGAAGCACACATTGATCCAGTAATCTGTTCTACATTAGATGGTAGTAGCGGGTGAGCCGTCTTCTCTGGATGATGTCACAGTTAACAGAACGCCAGACCAGGTGTACCTACTATGAAGATAAAAGAGAGAGAACAGAAAGTTAAAGCAGAAATGACAACACATAATGCATAATTGAAGAACAGTAGAACTCAATAGAGTGAGAAAATTAGATCCTGATATGCTCCAGTAACCTAAGCCTATAGCAGTAAAACTATAAAGGTAGCTGAGAGTAACATGAGCCACTAGTTATAATTTTTGTCAAAAAGGAAAGTTTTAAGATTAGTCTTGAAAGTAGACAATGAAGGGAAGCTAAAATTGGAGAAATATGATCCCTCTTGTTGATTTTCATCAGAACTCTTGCTGCAGCATTTTGGATCAGCTGAAGACTTTGAACTGCATTTTGTGGACTTCCTGATAGTAAAGAATTACAATAGTCCAGCCTTGAAGTAACAAATGCATGGACCAGTTTTTCAGCATCACTCCTGGACAGAATGTTTCTAATTTTGGCGATATTCCGGAGGTGAAAAAAGGAAACTCTGGAAACCTGTTTAATATGGGATTTAAATGACATGTCTTGGTCAAAAATAACACCAAGATTTTTTACTTTATTACCAGAGGCCAGGTTAATGCCACCCAGATTAAGTGATTGGTTAAGAAGTTTATTTTTTGAGGACTCTGGCCCAAAGATTACAACTTCGGTCTTGTCAGAATTTAGATGCAGGAAATTTAAAGTCATCCAGCTTTTGATGTCATCAAGACATGACTGCAGTCGAAGTAACTGATTGGATTCATCAGGATTTACGGCTAAATATAGCTGAGTATCATCAGCATAACAGTGGAAATTAATCCCATGCTGTCTGATAATTTTGCCTATCGGAAGCATATATATAGTAAAGAGAATTGGTCCAAGGACTGAACCCTGTGGTACTCCACAAGTGACCCTAGAGTCTTGATATGTTTTTTATGTACCTGTCATTAAATTTAATGTATCTCTGTTAAATATGTAACTTTGCTGCCTCTTGGCTTGGACTCCCTTGAAAAAAGAGTTTTTTTAATTTCAATGGGATTTTTTCTTGGTTAAATAAAGGTTAAATAAAATAAAAACTCTACATGTGGCCATTTTCGTGTATAAAGTCTGAGCGAAAACATTGCGTTGGGGGCGTGGCCAGCTACAGCTTATTTGCATACATTAGAAACTGCACATTCTAAATTGAGCTCATAATAGGCTAAACTGGGGATATATAGGTCATTAACAAAACAATATCACTGAGGGATGTAATAAACAACAATAATATTGGTCATTGCAACACACATTAGAGTGAAGTTCTTCCTCTATATATTTAACCCGTACCTCAGGGGGCTGTGGGCTGCCGTTGGGAGGCACCTGAGGAGCATTCAGTGTTTCTCAGGGACCCAGAGTGGCAGTCTTTGGGATTCCAACCCAGAACCTATCTGGGACACAAGTGCCTGCTCTCTAACAATTAGGTCACCACTCCCCAAAATAGAGCATAACCCTAACCTGGATGTTTTCTATCACATGGCTAAAAGCAATCAGTCTGTAGAACCTGTAGATGATGTTCCACAGTTTCAGTCCATCATCTCTGTAGTAGAAGTTGGGCACATCTTCCAGCCCACGGTCAGAGATGTCGTCTGGTAAACAGAGGGATCTGTACGTCACAGAGGACAGCGCCTCCCTCAGGATGGTGAGCATACCTTCTCCCCCAGAGGATGCGAACTAGGGAGGAGACAGTGAGAGTGGTGTAAGCTGATGAGGAAAATGTGGACATGGTTCCTGATTTTGTGTTTTCTCTTCCTTACATACCCTGGTGAAAACGCCTGTATCAGATATGAGGAGCTTTCGTGCCAAAAAGTTGATCATCAGAGTGTAGCGAGTGTGAGGCATGAGAAGCTGAAACCGATGTCCTGTTAGTAACGTAGCAGCTCACTATTTAGCAACACATCACATTTACTGAATTTATCTTTGAATCCTGAGTGAAGACAGCCTGACAGAGGTCTTAATGGTTCAAAGTTAGAACTAAAACCACATGATTTAGAAGTGATGTGGATAGCACAGGTATAAATGTAACCATTGAGCTTCAGGTACCTTGTAAAGAGGGTGCATCATGGGCAGGTGGCGCAGCAGAGCCACTGTGAACACCTCAGCAAGCAGGTGGGTGCGCAGCAGGTGAAAACTTAGTTGATGCAGGTTAAAATCAGCATTCCTCACAAATGTCTTGGCCAACAACCAGTCCCACTCCGAGTCAGTAGGAAGGAAGATGGGATTGTCCTTTGCCGGAGTCTGCTTGAGCTGCAGGAGAACAGGAAATGACCCAGACTAATTGATGATGGTGCAGAAGATGTGTGTTAAAAGCGTGATGAACTAGTGTTGAAGAGAGGAAAGAGCCAAACAGATCTAGCTAAAACTCCATCAAACTGCGGTCTAGACACAGGAGCCCCATTCAACGAAAACTTCACATCTGACCTCAGGTACCAGAAATACAGCCTTTCCCTGAGTGGCTTTCCCTCTCCTCTGGTAATAATGCCCGATTAGATGCTATTTTATTGCAGCAGAAAAATCTCTCTCTGAAAATGTTAGAAATTCTGCCCTTTAATTTAAATACATGGATCCAGCAGCAACTAATTATTGTGTCTTTAAAGCATTACAGGTTCAAAGCTTACTGCCCCCTAACAATTAAATCAGTGCAGCTCAAGAGATTTTTATTCAATTCAATTCAATTTTATTTATATAGCGCCAATTCATGAAACATGTCATCTCAAGGCACTTTACAAAGTCAAATTCAATCTTATTATACAGATTGGTCAAAAAATTTCCTATATAAGGGAACCAGTTGATTGCTTCAAAGTCCTGACAAGCAGCATTCACTCCTGGAGAAGCGTAGAGCTACAGGGAGAGTCGTCTGCATTGTTGATGGCTTTGCGGCAAATCCCTCATACTGAGCAAGCATGGAGCGACAGCGGAAAGAAAACAGTAGAAATCAGTAGAGTGAGAGAAATAGGCCCTGATGTCCTCCAGTAGCCTAAGCTTATAGCAGCATAACTACAGAGGTAGCTCAGGGTAACATAAGCCACTCTAACTATAAGCTTTGTCAAAAAGGAAAGTTTTAAGATTAGTCTTAAAAGTATAAAGTGGTGTCAAAAATACACACATTTGTTACTTAAGTAGAAGTATAGATACTGCAGTTTAAAAACACTCTGGTAAAAGTTGAAGTATCAACTTGACCTCTTTACTCAAGTAAAAGTGAAAAAGTATGTGCTCCAAAAACTACTTAAAGTATAAAAGTATAAAGTAACCTTTAAATAAAATGCCACTATATGAATTGAAAGCTTAATTTAAACACTGATTAGTTCTACATGTGGCCCAAGACACAACATAATCATTAACCCATTAGTCAAAGACAAAGTCACTCAAGGAGCATGTTCTCTCTCAAACTTTATTGGAATTCAATTCCAAACAGAGGTAGTATTCAACTGCCAGAACATAAATGTGTGAGTTCCATCAAATACCTAAGGTAAACTACACCCTTTGGTGCAAAAACATTCTATGTAGTTTGTGTGGAGAGAGAGAGAGAGAGAGAGAGAGAGAGAGAGAGAGAGAGAGAGAGAGAGAGAGAGAGAGAGAAAAGAAAGAAAGAGAGAGAAAAAAAGAGAGAGAGAAAAAGAGAATAGCTATAGAATAGCTAACCAATGAGTGTTTGCGTTATATGACTCATCCAATTACACTAGTTCTCACTAGGTGTGGATGGCGCCGATGATGTGCATTGGATGGCGCACATTATGTTAAATAAATATTTATAAATTTTAAACTGAAGCCAAGAGTAATGAGTAACGTTTGTTTTAAAAATGTAAGGAATAGAAAGTACAGATACTTGTGTGAAAATGTAATGGGTAGAAGTAAGAAGTAGGAGGAAAAATAAGTAATGGAGTAAAGTATAGATGCCTAAAAATTGTACTTAAGTACAGTAACGAAGTATTTGTACTTCGTTACTTGACACCTCTGAAAGTAGACGGGGTGTCTGCCTGACGGACCAAAACTGGGAGTTGGTTCCACAGGAGAGGAGCCTGATAGCTAAAGGATCTGCCTCCCATTCTACTTTTAGAGACTCTAGGAACCACCAGCAGACCTGCAGTCTGAGAGCGAAGTGCTCTGTTAGGAACATACGGGGTAATCAGAGCTCTGATATATGATGGAGCTTGATTATTAAGGGCTTTATACGTTAGAAGAAGAATTTTAAATTCTATTCTTGATTTAACAGGAAGCCAATGAAGGGAAGCTAAAACAGGAGAAATATGATCCCTCTTGTTGATTTTCATCAGAACTCTTGCTGCAGCATTTTGGATCAGCTGAAGGCTTTGAACTGCATTTTGTGGACTTCCTGATAGTAAAGAATTACAATAGTCCAGCCTTGAAGTAACAAATGCATGGACTAGTTTTTCAGCATCACTCCTGGACAGAATGTTTCTAATTTTGGCGATATTCCGGAGGTGAAAAAAAGGAAACTTTGGAAACCTGTTTAATATGGGATTTAAATGACATGTCTTGGTCGAAAATAACACCAAGATTTTTTTTTTACTTTATTACCAGGGGCCAAGTAAATGCCATCCATATTAAGTGATTGGTTAAGAAGTTTATTTTTTGAGGACTCTGGTCCAAAGATGATAACTTTTGTCTTGTCAGAATTTAGATGCAGGAAATTTAAAGTCATCCAGCTTTTGATGCCATCAAGACATGACTGCAGTCGAAGTAACTGATTGGATTCATCAGGATTTATGGATAAATATAGCTGAGTGTCATCAGCATAACACTGGAAATTAATCCCATGCTGTCTGATAATTTTGCCAATCGGAAGCATATATATAGTAAAGAAAATTGGTCCAAGGACTGAACCCTGTGGTACTCCACAAGTGACCCTAGAGTTTGAGGAAGAATACATTTTTAACATGAACAAACTGGAATCTGTCCGACAGATAAGATTTAAACCAGCCTAATGCTTTCCCCTTAATCCCTACAGTATGCTCAATTCTTTGTAGGAGAATATTGTGATCAACTGTATCAAATGCAGCACTGAGATCTAACAGGACAAGAATAGACACAAGTCCATTATCTGAGGCCATGAGAATATCATTAGTGACCTTCACCAGAGCTGTTTCAGTACTATGATGAGCTCTGAAGCCTGATTGAAACTCCTCAAGTAGGTCATTGCTTTGTAAATGTTCACAAAGTTGATTAGCAACTACTTTCTCAAGAATTTTAGATAAGAAAAGAGATTAGATATAGGTCTGTAGTTTACTAACTCATCTTGATCAAGAGATGGTTTCTTAAGTAAAGGTTTAATAACAGCTACTTTAAAAGCCTGTGGTACATATCCATTTACCAAGTATAGATTACTCATGTCTAAAAAAGTGCCACTGATCAGAGGGAATATCTCTTTATACAGCTTGGTTGGGATCAGGTCTAACATACAGGTAGAAGTTTTTTTTTCAAGATGGCGCTGCAAAGACAGCTACCAGTCACATCGGCTGCATCTTTTATTTCTCTATTTTCTCTTCTTTATAATGTTTTATGGAGTATTTTAATATTAGTGAATGCCATATCAGGCACCCCGGGATTATGTGCACCGAAGAGGCATACTTTTGGGACCCTAGTGATGTGTGTTTTGCTACTTTTGACACTCTTTGAAGCGATAAAGGGAGACCCCTTTGCCCGAGACTCTGAACCCATTGTCTACACTCGAGCCCAGCTACTCGGAGTACGGGACTCTATGCGCTCCGGCCCTGCTCATCAACATGCTGAGAAAGCGGTGATACCGGCTGAAATACGGAGGAAGAGCAGAGGCAGCAGGACAAAGCGGGGGAAGAGTTATCTACCATCGGTTATCACGGGTAACGTGAGATCTCTCCCCCCCAAGACCGAGGAGCTAGCAGCGCTACTCGTTTCCAAAGAAGGTACAGAGACGTTAGTATTATATGTTTCACGGAGATGTGGCTAAATGAAACTGTAACGGACTCAATGATCTCACAAGACGGCTTTAAACTCATCCGCGCAGACAGAACCTTGGCGGAGTGCGGAAAAAAGAGAGGAGGGGGACTGGCAGTGTTTGTGAACGAGCGGTGGTGCAACACAGCGCATGCGCACGTGAAGGAGCGGTTTTGCTGCCCGGATGTTGAAATCCTGGCAGTGAGTTTGAGACTTTATTACTTGCCACGAGAGTTTGGCCACATGATCTTGCTCTGTGCCTACATACCTCCATCAGCAGATGCTGTGGCTGCGTGTGAGAGTAATCACTGCAAACTGCAAACACAGCACCCCCGCTCGCTCCTGCTGATCACAGGGGACTTCAACCACGCCCCCCCCCCCCTTTGTTCCACCCTCCCCACGTTCACCCAGTATGTCACGTGTGCTACAAGGGGAAATAAAACACTGGACCTTTTTTATGCCAATGTTAAGGACGCCTACACCTCCGTCCCCCTTCCCCCACATGGACGCTCTGACCACAATCTAGTTTACCTGCTCCCCCATTACATTCCACTAGTGAGGAGAACAATAGCACATAAGTCAGTGAAAGTCTGGTCAGATGAGGCCACTGAGAGACTGAGGGATTATTTCAGATCCACAGACTGGAGCATGTTCCAAAGCTCTCATGGTGATGACATCAACAGCCTGACTGAATGCATCACTGACTACATGACCTTCTGTGTGGAGAGCATCGTGCCTACACGATGGCTATGATGCTTTGCAAAC
Organism: Fundulus heteroclitus; assembly: GCF_011125445.2. Classification (NCBI taxonomy): domain Eukaryota; kingdom Metazoa; phylum Chordata; class Actinopteri; order Cyprinodontiformes; family Fundulidae; genus Fundulus; species Fundulus heteroclitus. Next base: position 59,372 of record NW_023396857.1, on the reverse strand, counting down.
AACCACCCCTGGGTGACCCCTGAGCTGAAAGTCCTCCTGAACCAGAAGAAGAGGGCTTTCCACTCAGGAGACAGAGAGGAGCAGCGTAGAGTTCAAAAGGAGCTCCAGTGGAAGATCAGGATGGCAAAGAAGAATTATGGGAAGAAGATGGAGGAGCAGCTGGCGCAGAACAACGTCAGAGATGTGTGGAGAGGTCTGAAGAACATGTCCGGCTTCGGGCAGAGAAACAGCAGAGCTGCAGATGGTTACACCAACTTTGCAGATGAGCTGAACACATTCTTCACTCGTTTTGACTCCCCCCACACTGGCCCCCTCCCTGCCGTCAACCCTCCACATGTCTCCAACCACCAGCCCCCCAGAGATCTACCATCCCCCCTGCCGCCACTCTCATCAACCCCCGAACCATCCACACCTTCGGCTCTGCCTTCCTCACCAATGCAGGTGAGAGGACAGCTGATGAGGCTTAAACAGAGGAAAGCCGCAGGACCAGACGGCATCCCCCCCAGGCTGCTGAGGACCTGTGCAGATGAGCTCTGTGAGGTCCTCTGTTACACCTACAACCTGAGCCTGGGAGTAGTCCCCACCCTGTGGAAGACCTCCAGTGTGGTACCGGTTCCCAAAACCCCGCACGCCAGGGAACCGGCCCACTTCAGACCAGTCTCCCTGACCTCCCACCTGATGGAGACCATGGAGCGCCTCATCCTAGCTCACCTGCGCACTGTGGTGAGCCCCACCCTGGACCCGCTGCAGTTTGCCTATTGGCCCAACATCGGAGTAGATGATGCCATCATCTACCTGCTGCAGCGGGCACTCACCCACCTGGAGACCACCGGGAGCGCTGTGAGAGTCATGTTCTTTGACTTCTCCAGCGCTTTCAACACCATCAGACCGGTGCTGCTGAGGGAGAAGCTGGAGGACGCTGGGGTGGACAAACATCTAGCTGACTGGACAATAGACTACCTCACTGACTGCCCTCAGCTGGAGTACCGGTCGGTCATCAGGGACTTTGTGGACTGGTGTGAGAAAAACCATCTGTGCTTAAACACCAGTAAGACCAAGGAGATGGTGATCGACTTCAGGAGAAGACCCCCACCTCACTCACCTGTGAACATCCAGGGGCAGGACATAGAAACTGTGGAGAGTTTCAAATTCCTGGGTGTTCACGTCAACAATAAACTGGACTGGACTCACAACACCGACGCCCTGGATAAGAAGGGTCAGAGCCACCTCCACCTCCTGAGGAGGCTGAGGTCCTTTGGAGTGAGCAGGCCCCTGCTTAAGACCTTCTATGACTCTGTGGTGGCCTCAGCCCTCCTCTACGCTGTCGTCTGCTGGGCATCAGGCAGCACAGAGAGGGACAGAAAGAGGCTGAATAAGCTGGTGAGGAAGGCCACTTCTGTTCTGGGCTGCCCTCTGGACTCTGTGGAGGAAGTGGCTGAGAGGAGGGTGTTGTCCAAGCTCACATCCATCATGGACAACACCTTCCACCCCCTGCACCAGACTGTAGAGGAGCTGAGCAGCTCCCTTCGTGACAGGCTTAGACACCCTGCCTGTAAAAAGGAGTGTTACCACAGGTCATTCATTCCTGCTGCCATCAGATTATACAATGCTGCAAAATAACTGTAATTATAACTGTAACCACAACCGTAACTATAACTGCAACTGTAATAACCAACATGCAATAACTAATCTGCAATTCTATTTAATACACTGTGCAATAATCCTGAAAGAAGTGACTTCTGCTGCTGCCACACCCGAATATATGTAACTACACACGCATATAAGCCACAGTGAATGTACAGAAGACATCCTCTGCCTTATTTCTTTTTGTATTTTTCTTTTTTCTTTTTATTACCTACTCCTTTTGATACATGGTATAACGAGGACACGCTGTATATATTTGATGCACCTCGTCCTACTTGACTCCTTCCTATGACTACTGATTACTGAGCCGATGTGACATTTGAATTTCTCCAATGTGAGATCAATAAAGCCTATCTTATCTTATCTTAGATTAAGCTAGAATTTTAGATAGCTCAGAAAGCTCTACTGCTTCTAAACAGTTCAGACACTGCGCAGGTTCTAAAGATTCCTTCAACGCTGCCTCAGTTACTAAGGATAAGGTAATCATGTTTGGGAGGATGCCAATTATTTTATTTTTAATGGAACCAATTTTATTTATGAAGAATCCCATAAAATCATTACTGCTAAGAGCTAAGGGAATGGATGGATCAATGGAGCTGTGACTGAGTAAGTTTGGCAACTGTACTGAAGAGAAATCTAGGATTATTTTTGTTCTCCTCAATTAATGATGAAAAATATGCTGCTCTAACTCTGCAAAGGGTTTTGTTATACAACAATAGACTGTCTTTCCAGATTAGGTAGGATTCCTCTTGGTGTGTAGAGCGCCATTTTCTCTCCAGTTTCCTAACATTGTGCTTCAAGGAACGCAGCTCTGAATTAAACCAAGGAGCCAGCTTCCTGTGAATAATCACCTTCTTTTTCAAGGGAGCTACATTGTCTAATGCAGAACGCAATGAGGAAGTCACACCGTTAGCAAAGGTATCGATTTATGAAAGGGCAGAAACAGCATCTACAGGGTATTTCTGCAATACTGACGATATTAATAGGGGGACTGACTCTTTAAAGTTTGATGCGGCATTGTCCGATAAAGATCTACTATAATGGAACCGTCTTTTGGGGGTGGAGAACTCAGATTAAACTCAAATGTTATTAAAAATGATCAGATAGGACAGGGTTATGAGGAAATACTGTTAATTCTTCACAATCAATGCCATATGTCAGCACAAGGTCTAAAGCATGGAGCCAAGAGTGCATCGGTTCATGCACATTTTGAGCAAAACCAATTGAATCTAGGATAGTTTTAAAGGCTACACTAAAGTTATCACATTTTGTGTCAACATGAATGTTGAAATCCCCCACTATAATAACCTTGTCAGTGTTTATCACCAAATCAGATAAGAAATCTGACAACTGATCCAAAAACTGAGTGTAAGGGCCTGGTGGACGATACAAAACAACAAACAGAAGAGGTTTTATTGCTTTGCAATTTGGATGAGGGAAACTCAGCAGGAGGCTGAAAGAAACAGTTGAGGAGAAACTAAATCAAGCTTCTTCTATGGCCATTGCGGTCTCCAGACCCAAATCCTGTAGATAACATCCAAATGACACGAACCGGGAACCATCCAGAGAAGTTGGGCAAAGAGGCTTGCCTAAAATCTCTCCCTCTGAATGTTTTAACCCACCTACAGAAGATTTGGTGCTACCCTGTTGGGGGATGTCTAAAGTATCAGGAGAGACTATCGGAGGACTCTGCCATTAACTGCTGATCTAACCTGGATTGCAATCGGCATCAGTTTGTCATCAGGAGTTTTGTGCAGCAGAACAAGAGGAGCCACCAGGTACTGCTGCTTCCCATTTACGATGTTTGCTTTCACTCCATCCAGGATCTTGTAGTCACACAGGAAGATGTTGCCTTTCTGTTTAGAAAATACCAGGAGGAAGTCAAAGTTACTGGGATGTTTAAATATTCAGGAATCACCATATAATGTCTGATGATCACCTTCATCTCATCTTTCAGACGCTGGTTACTGCCCTTGAAGACCATCTCATCAGTGACAGGAAAGTTTTGAGGCAGAGCTCGACAGCGGCAGATCACCATGGGGTTTACTCCATTCAGGAACTGGTAGCCAAAGAAGGAATCCTCCTTCCAGTGGTCATGGACATAATCTGGAAAACATGGACGAACTCAGCGAATATCCTCCTCTGCTGTCAGAGCACAGACTGCTATCACTGAACATGCCTTAATCAGATTATTAATCAGAATTTTAATTCGATATTACCCAGCTACAGAGAGTGCAAAATGCAGTGGCACGTCTTTTATCTGGTACATGCAAATATGAGGACATCTCCCCTGTTTTAGCTTCACTTTGTTGGCTTCCTGCACATTTTAGGATTCATTTTAAAGCTCTTCTAGATGTTTTTAAAGATCTTCATGGCCTTTCCCCTTGCTACCTTTCTGAGCTGTTGCACTATTATTCACCATTGCACTCCCTTAGGTCAGCTGGTTAGCTGCTCCTTAGGGTGCCTAAAACAAAACAGAAGTGTAGGGAGGACCATGTCTTTGATGCGTCCTAAAATGTGGAACGAGCTGCCACTGAACACCAGACAGTCTGCATCACTGTCTGATGTTAAATCTCTTCTTAAAACTATTTTCTTTGCCTTTGACACTGTAATGTGACTATCGCAAACTAGGTTAGTCACTGAGGAAAGGACATAGTTGTCTGTCTGACTCGCTGACTGAAGGAGGAAACTTGGCTCCAATATTGTATTGTAGATGCAGAGTCATCTACAATAAGCACAATGTCTCCTGAAGTAAAGTTGCGCTTGATTTTGTTCCATTTTTGGTGTTCCTGAAGCTGTGGCAGATATTCCTTTGTCCATCTTTTCCAAAACAAGTCTGTCATGTATTGTACTTGTTTCCATCTACGCACGGCATACAGGTCGTCCCTTTTAAAAACACCAGGTGGAAAAGATGGCTGACCCTTGAGGAGAAGAAGATGGTTAGGAGTCAAGGCCTCCAGGTCATTCGGGTCTGGAGATGCTTTTGTTATTGGTCTGCTATTGAGAATGGCCTCAATTTCGCAAAGCACAGTGTGGAGACCAGAGTTTGTACTCTCAATGTAGAATTTAGGACTTTCCTGACTGAGCAAATTAATCTCTCCCAGGCTCCCCCATGATGAGAACTACTTGGAGGATTAAATGTCCACTTTATTCCCTTTTGTATGAGGTCATCATGGATCCGAGTCTGATTCCACATCTCCAAAGATCTTTTTAACTCTTTATCAGCGCCGACAAAGTTGGTTCCATTGTCTGAGCAGAGTTCCTTGACCTGGCCTCATCTTGATATAAAGTGACGCAAGGCGTTAAGAAATGAATCGGTCTCCAGTGATACAGCTACTTCGATATGCACAGCTCTTAGAGCTAAACAGGTGAATATTACTCCATATATTTTCACTGTGGATCTTCCACAGTGAAAATATATGGTTTCACCTCAAACGGACCAAAACAATCAACTCCTACTGAAGTGAATGGAGGTTCATCTGGAAATATCCTATTAAATGGCAACTCCGCCATCCGTTGGCTTGCTGGCACTGCCAAAACCCGTCTGCAAACAACACATTTTGCCAAGATTTTTCGAAAAGCCACACCGGCCCTTGTAATCCAGTATTTCTGATGTAGCTTTGCCAACATGTGAGTCCGTCCACCATGGCCGACTTCTTTGTGCACATGTCTCAGAATGAGATCAGAATTATGCTGGTCTTTGGCCAATATGATTGGATGCTTTGATTCTTCAGGCATTGCTGCCCTACTGAGCCTCCCACCAACTCTCAAGATGTCATTGTCAAGTATTGGGCTTAGTTTATAGATGTGGCTTGTCTTTTTCACGTTTTGTTTCTTTACAAGACTAGAAAACTCCTCGGGGAACCTTTTCTTTTGACAAAATCCTATAATTTCCAACTCCGCCTCACTTAACGCCTCAGTGTTTCTGATGCTCTGGAGCTCTTTGCTCAGAACATCGTTCTGCTCTTTCTCACCCATCTTTGAGTGTAACAGCAGTGCCTTGACCTCTTTCCTCTTCTTCCATAGACTGAAAAGTCTGTTCTTTAATCTTAGAACCCAAGCCATCACTCTTTTCAGTTGGTTCCATGATGACGAACGGTCAATAAGTTGAGAAACTGAGTCAACTCCTACGGCTGCAGCTACATTAACAAGAACACTAATTTTGACCTCATGATCATCTTGCTCCAATAGCTCGATTGAATCATCTGGGTTTGTTGGCCAGTGTTTTTCTGAACATAAAAGAAATCGTGGGCCACACGTCCACTGTTCTGTCATGAGAAATGCTTTAACTCCAAGCCCCCTGGAAGCAAGATCTGCTGGATTGGACGAGGTGCTCACGTGTCTCCACTGTGCTTCACAAGACACATTAAGAATTTCTGTGACCCTGTTTGCCACAAATGTTCTAAATCTTGAGGTCTCATTTTTTATGTACTTTAGCACTGAGGTACTATCAGTCCAGAAAACAGAGTCAAGCAATGGCATCTGCAGCTCCTTTCTCTATAATCTGTCCATTCGTGCTGCAACTACTGCTGCTGTTAGCTTCAGTCTTGGAATGGTAATCGGTTTTAAAGGAACCACCCTAGACTTTCTCATGATGAGAGTGCAGCACAGCTTTCCATTTGTGTTGCACAACCGCAAGTAGGTAGCTGTTCCATAACCCACCTCACTTGCATCTGCAAAATGGTGTAGTTGGGCAGATGCCACATTGCCAAAGTCCACGGGCTTAAGACATCTGTCGACTTTGAAACTCTCCAGTAGGTGGAGCTCTTGAATCCAATTGATCCATTCCTGTGCAATAGGTAAAGGTACCACGTGATCCCACCCAAGGCCTTTCCTGCATAGCTCCTGCAAAATTAGCTTGGCTTTTAGTACCACTGGTACCAGCTCTCCAAGGGGATCATATATAGAGCTGACAACAGACAAGATCCCTCTACGAGTCAAAGGTCTATCTTGAATTGAGATCTTGAACTTGAATGCGTCCGATTGCACACACCACTGCACTCCCAGAACCCTTTCAACAGGAAGCAAACCATAGTTCAGATTGAGCTCCATTATATCTACTGCCCTCTCCTCTTCAGGAATAGCAGCCAACACGCTTCTACTATTACTCATTCACTTTTTCAGTTGAAATCCACCTCTGGCACAAATAGCTCGAAGGTCTTTATAGAGGGAAATAGCCTCAGACTCAGAGGGCACAGAGACAAGACAGTCGTCTACATAAAAGCTGTGCCTGATGGTGTCTACCACCTGATGACTGAAGAACTGTCCATTATCATCTGCACACTTTTGCAGAGCAAAAAAGAGCCCCAAACAGATGGACACACATTCTGTATTCTTCCAAGGGTTGTGAGAAGTCTCCACTGGGCCACCACAGGAACCTCAGCAGCTTGCGGTCTTCAACTGGGACCCGCACCTGGTAGTACATGGCCTCGACATCAGCCGTCAAAACAACAGTTTCCTTTCTGAATCTGGTTATGACTCCAATCAATGAGCTGGTAAGATCGGGTCACTGTAACAACTGTGCACTAAGTGATGTACCTTGGAATAATGCTGCACAATCAAACACCACTCTGATTTTGTTCTTTCGTGGATGTATTACACCATGATGTGGAATATACCAGTTTCTTTGATGTTTATAAACCAAGTCTTCAACAGGCACCTTTTCAGCATAACCGCAGGAAATGATAGTGTCCATAAAAGTGGTGTATTCTGCATGGAATGAAGCATCCTTCACAAACTTTTTCAGACTCAAAGCACGTTGCTCTACTAACTTGCGATTATCAGGCATGCACACGTTTCTTTTCTTCAAAGGCAAATTAATGGTGTAGTGACCATCCATCAGCTTAATTGAACTATTGACCATTTCCATAAATTGTCTATCTTCTCTTGATGGACTTAGTTGCTCTTCATGACTGCATTCAGGAAAATCTAATTGGAATTGCTGCTTCCATAGTTCATCCAATTTCACAACAGAAATGCAATTAGCAGTGATACTGGGTTCTTCCAAGCCTGCTTCACCACATATAGGCCCATTAACAGTCCAGCTCAACATGGTCTGAACAGCATATGGCCCTCCATCTTTACTTGGAATCACCTTTATAGGTTCTAGAGCTCTAGGTGCATTCAAGCCGATCAAAAGCTCAATGTCTGCATCTATTTCAGGTAAGTGTAACCCACGCAAATACGGCCATCTGACCAGATCCTGCTCCCGTGGTATGTTGCTCCTGCACACGGGCATCATCTTCTGTGTAAAGACATCTGGCAAGTTACAGTAGAGATCACTCTCCAAACCAGCTACTTCCAGACCTGATACTATGTGACATCCCACAAGTTTCTCCTGGCCCATGGTGCGCAAAAGGATTTTAGTTCCTCTTCCTGAAACATTCAGCTTGTCTATCAGACTTGATGTACAAAAGGAGCCCGAGCTGCCTTGATCCAAGAAAGCATAAGTTTCAACAATTTTGTAACCCTTCTTGGACTTGATCTTAACTGGAACAATGGATAATTTACATTCATGATTACCGGCCCCACTGAGACCACTACTTTGCACAGCCACAACAGAGCTGTCCACTGCCGTACTTGAATCAGCTGCAACTTGGTCTTTGGCTTTCTCTTTGCTCTTTGGATGAATATGAAGTATGCTAGGGTGCTTAGCTCCACATGTTTTACATGACAGTCGCCTCCTGCAGTCCTTGCTTATGTGCCCTATGCACATACAGCCAAAGCAGACTCCATGTTCTTTCAAAAATGTGATCTTGTCGTTATGTGACCTCTTTTCCAGTAGAGAGCACAACTCTAGTGCATGTTCACCCTTACAGTATAGGCAGGTCCTTTTATCCAGTGGAGTTCCTTCCTTCTTCATATCAGTCTTTCCATACAATGATCCTACTGTAGTTGCAAAGCTTCCTTGGTTCTGTGTGCGACGCTGATAACCATCTTTGCTGCCACTTTTATTTTGCATTGTCTTTGGGGTATCCTGTATATTGCCAAAAACAGGATCTACAGCAATTTTCACCTGGCATTCAATAAAACTTACAATGTCAGGGAAAGTAGCTCTTTGATGACGTGTCTCTTGAATGTTACAAGCGGCTGTCCTCCATTTGTCTCTCAATTTGTATGGCAACTGCATTACAGCATCCTCTTAAGAAAAGACCATAAGCTTGGAGAGATTTGGCATCTTCTGCTTTCACCATAGGCCATGAAAGAGTTTTATCCAAATAAGCTGAGGCGATCTTTGGTTCTTTACCGAAGTGCTCTTCCAGCAAAGCCTTAACCCTTTGATATCCTGTGTCTGGAGGCATTTGCTGACAGCTACGGACAAGCTCTTGTGGTTGTCCTCTTGTGTATTGTGCCAGAAAGTGCAAACAGTCTCCGCTATCACTTGTCCGTTCTTCTATATTGTGTTCAAAAGCTCTCATAAAGGCATGGTATTGAAGTGGATCTCCATCAAATACCCGAATCTCTCTCTTTGGCAAATGAGAGATGTTCTGTTGTCGTACTAGCAGATCGGAAATTTCATTTTGCCTTGCCATTATGGATAACAAATTATTACCGTCATCATCGACTGGCATCGGAACATGTGGACTAGCTACAAACTGAGGAGCTGAAGCAACATTGTTGGGAGTCATCGGGTGTCCATGGGGCCTCTGCTGCACTGATTGAGATCCAACATCAATGTTTCCTCTTTTATTTGGATTTGTTACATGAGGCCTATTTCCAATTTGACTGCCATGCACTCTTTGGCCACCATTAACAAATGAGTCAATCTCAGCATCAAGTACAGTGTGAGCCCCTTCAGCGACATATGAGTCCATACCATCAGATATTGTACGACTGGTACCTTTTATGTTGCTTCCTGAAGCGCCAAGGACTTCCATCTTAGCGTGAACGGCTGCCATCTCCACTTCAAGCTCAAATCTCTTTCAGTTTCTTTATTTCCTCCTCTTTTTGGTCCAGTTTTTGTTGAAGTAAGATTTGACGAGCAAGAAGAGCAGTCATTTCAGCCTTTGCTTTAATAAGAGACGAGGAAGTGGAGGAGTGTGAAGTTCTTGAAGACCCAGTTTTTGATCCTTGCTTTTGGCTTCCAACATTTGAAATGCTGTGTTTTGGCTGAACATCATCATGTACTAGTCCTGCAATGTAATTCTCAACATTTTCATTTGTTGCACATTCTGTTACCGATTTCTTTATTTCCAAGAGCCACTGTGTCACATCCTCTATTAATCCTTTGTTGTATTTATTGATGCTTGCAAACCAGGAGTGTTGTTTATCCTTTTCCACATCAGGTAATATTTCCATCTCTGACTCATACAGAGAAGTTGTCTCCTCACGTAGCTGAATCAAGATATTAAGCTGAGTTTGCACCTGTGAAACATTATCATCACTCCCCATTAGTTATTTTAAAGCATGGATGTTCCCCTTTCATTTTATTCACTCTTACTTGACGTTCTTTTCGGAGTTTCTCCATTTTACACCCCAACGCCTTTTCAGTGAGAATGACTTTCCTTTTAACAGTTTCAGGATCATTTGTATTTGAACCAGATTTTGATTGATATTAACATCAGACAGTGTGTGCACAACAGAAGTACTAAATATGCCACATTCCACATTTGTGTCAAAGCCACATCCAACTCAGCTGCTTTGTTTTGGCACAAATCTTATTTCCATAGAGAACAAGCCAACATTGCTTCCAAATCCCCTCTCCAATTCAAGCTTGAGTTACAGCAGTAACTGCACCAACATCCAACTTCACTTTGAGTTGCACAAACAAGCAATCCATCTGTCCAACAGTTTTCTGGTCGTGAGCAATTTAGGAAACATCAAACAGTAGCCACGGCATCCATGCGCATCCAATATGCAGCAGTAACCAGCATCAGCTATGTCCAAGCAAGTATAAACTTCACAGCAGGAATATACTTAGTTTCAAACACCATGGGTTGTGATGTGCTTCTTCCTTTCATTCAAAGTTACTCACGGTCACCATCTGAAGTGGTTAGGTGGTACATAGTGCACAAGTCCAGTGAAGCTTAGGAAGGATCTGAGACTTAGCATGTTTCTGTTGACAATGTAATGTGACTATCGTAAACTAGGTTAGTCACTGAGGGAAGGACATAGTTGTCTGTCTGACTCGCTGACTGAAGGAGGAAACTTGGCTCCAATACTGGTTGAAGGGTGTTTATTTTTCTTCTTCTTGCAAACTACGCTTTGACAAGATTGTATATTGACTAGAAAGATGTCATGGTTGAGTTTTGGTTTGGCTTTGTTTTTCTGTTACTTTCATTTTTTCATCTCTTTTGGGTTAGGTTTGACTTTATTTATTATTAGTTTTCAGTCATCAGTTATTTTCTGTCAATTTTCACTTCACCTCCTCAGCAGTCAGTCACACCTGATAATCATTTACCAGCCAATTAGCCAGACCCTTGTTCCACCTGTGAAGTGCTCTATTTAAACCTCCCTCTGCCTTCAGTTCAGCACTGGGCCGTCATCATTCCACACCTCTCCATGCCAGTCCCCGGTTTGCCTTGGAAGCTTTGTTTTGCTCCTGTTGTTAAGGTTAGTCCTGCCAGTCACTCTAAAGACTGTTTGTTCCTGGAGAGGTTCTGCTCTGTGTCCTGGTGTCTCCAGAGAACTGCTAACTGGACTAGCCATCCTGGAAAGGCTCTGCTCTGTGCCCTGGTGTCTCTCAAGTTCTGCTAACCTGACTAGCCGCCCTGGTGAAGTTCAGCTCTGTGCCTTGGTGTCTCCAATGAACTGCTAACCTGAGTGCTATGAGGCCTGCTAGCCGAGCAGCACCTAGCAAGTGTGGACTCTCTGTCTCCGGGCCGTCAGCTCCTGCCATCATCTACATCCCTGACTTTCTGCTGTCCTGAACCTCCGGTCTTCATCACTCACCACCCAGCACACTTCTTTCAATAAAGACTCAAACTTTTAGTTCCGTGTGTGCGTCCTGAGTTCATCGGTAAACAAAACCCTGACAAAAGATACTTTGGTTATTGATTTGTTACTTTGCGGTCAGCAGAAAATATCGGCCCCTATGTCACCCTCTCTGTCACAAACAAAAGACAAAACTCCATGGGCAGACACAGGTGATAATTATCAGGCCATCATTCACACCCAGCCACACATACACACACGCAGACATATATCCAAACACACTGACTCCCTCTTGTGACCAGTGCTAGAGACATCCATGCCTTTATAGACACCATGTGAGAAGTTGATGTTAGCTTCTGCTTTTATTAAGCTTTTACTGCATGGCTGCTAATACATTTTAACCATATCCCATTTCTGTATTTTATTGTTTCCTTACTGTAGCATTTAAACGTTTTAAATATTTTTAATGTAGGTTTTACAGCACTTTGACCCCTTTGGTCATTTAAAGTGCTTTACAAATAAAGTTGGATTGAGTAGATTCAACACGAACATTCAAGCAAGGCGATGCTTTCTGGCATCTAACAGGCCACTAAGAGATCAGCTGAGAATGGGAGCAATCATACGAGCAGTATTAAATCTGAGGATTTTTTTATTAATGTTCCCTTACCAGATATTTCAGTGCGGTGGCAGCTGTACAGACACTGAATATCTTCAATGCTTCTGAACTTCTCCTTGCACTCAGCCAATTCTACCAATTTCAGCTCCACAAGTCTAAGAAATAGAAAACAAACTAAGTTCATTGTGCAAAACTCATTTCACATGGAAAGTAAAAACAGGAAGAATAATTTTTACGCTTTAACTGCAGTGTAGGCCATCTCTAGTTCCTTTGTGAAGTAGAAACGCACATCAAGAGGCAATGCACTACAGGTCTCTGCTTCCATGATGTGTGGTAATCCAGATTTATACTCAGCCCAGCTAAGAGATACAGAAGAGATGTTAGCAAAGCAGAAAACCCACCCTACCAACCCGGGACCATGCATTGGTAGCAGGCATGGACAATGAATGGGTGGATGGACAGTTTTACTTATACTCACTTATAGAGTCTCTGTTGTTCAACGATATCTTTCGTCCAGCATAGTTTGGTGATGTCATGTTTTTCTTGACTGAAAAGAACAGCTAAAAAGGGATAAAACAGAAGAAGTTAAACAGAATCTGATTAATTTCAGTCTGTTGGAAACGTGCTCTAGCTTCCTATCAGTCTATTCTTTCTCTGCTTAGTAAAATGTGTTTAAGATGGACAAACCGGATCCTTCTCTGAAGTAGTGCTCCTCGCAGTCAGTGATCCATTTGTAGATGGGGAAGAGGTAGATATCTCCCATCGGAGATTTCACCTCTACTTTAGCAACAAACCATGGGCTGTTTGGGAAGAGGATGTGGTGCTCTTTCCTAAGGATGATGACTAAAAGCTCACCGAGTGGCTTGGAGCATTTCACCTTGCAGTTTTTAACCTGAAACAACAAGGAAATCTCAGATCCCAGATCAACACGAAGGGGAGGTAAACATCCAAGATTTTTTAAATAATTATCTTTATTTATCATTGCAGCTTTGTATATATCAATACAATGTGTCCTCTGCATTTAACTAATCCTTTGGGCAGGTGTTCCCAAAATGGGGGTCAGGACCCCTGGGGTGTCGCGAGATGATTTGATGCTGATCAAATCATCTGGAAAAACAGATTTAGTATTTAATTTTTTGTGAAACCGATTACAAAGTATAAATTTACAAGATGCTCCACATTCCTCATTTTAAGGCAGGGGGAAGGCTGCACCTTTTTGTAAGAGTTCTTACACTTTAAATATAATATTCCGTTTAATAAAACTTCACTGAGCAGAATTCAATTCTCAACTTGTTGTTTATAGTCATTTATAAATAAGTGCTGCGAACTGTTAGATAAATATAATGCTTGATAACTTAGGACAATATTTAAGTTGAGTCTACACGTAAAAATTAAGTATTTCAACGAGGTGGAGACTTGTGCAGATTTTTTTTGCTGGAGGATCTGGTCAGACAAAACCATTAGTGAAGTAGTTGTTACAATTGATGGGTTGTATTCAACATCATAGAGGACAGGATTTTTCTAAAAAGGTGAACATTATGATCTGCTGCTGTGCGTCACACAGATAAACTCTAAAGGCTGAGTCCCAAAAAAGTGCTTACTGTTGGTATGTTAAATCTATTCAAAATTATTTAATTCATAGAATTTTGCAAAGCGAATGTCCAGAACTTGCGCATACTAACATTTAGTTCACTAAAGTTAAAGTTAATGCATCTTAGTTATACTTACATTTTTCAAGGTAATTGGTTTCCTAGATTTTTTTTTAAGTAAGGTGAACTTGTCAGATTTTAGAGTGTAGAATAATATCTCTTTATCCTCATAGTTCCCCCCATAGAAGTAAAAAAAAAACAAACATCAAACGCAAAAAGGACGTTGCCAGTCAGTTGCAGGGTCTTGCTCAGGGACCCAGAGTGGCAGTCTGTGGGATTCAACCCAGGGAACTTGTAGCCTTTCTAGGTTGCAAGTGCTCTGCTGTTCCCACCAGACCACCACTCCCCTTTCAGGAATGTGTCCCAGTGGTTGAGGACCAACCTTTGCTGAGTGAACCAAACAGAACCATTGTACAAAAAAACTGTGGAAATCATAAATTACAAACAATCTGAGGTCCTTTGGTTAAAATCTTGCTTTGGCCAAAGGTGGCTGCTTCTCAGGGCTGAAATAGTTGAAATAATCCAAATGAAAGATGCAGTTTTTGAAGATGAGTTCTGCCTTACACTTCTTTCGTGGAAGGATGGTAACCAGCTTGTGAGCTCCACGGATTCGCTCTGACCACCTGTGCCCACCAGGGTGATGTAGACATTGTGGAAAGTGCTGGCATGAGCAGCATCTCCAGTGTACACGGTAACTTTGTAAACCACCAACATCTTTTCCTAGAGGGCAGAAGGATCCTGACAGGGAAACAACCAAGAAGCAACATGAACCTCAGGAGAAACCACAGCTTCTGTAAATAGTTGCCTGTTTATCCAACAGATTCTTCTTACCTGCATCAACTGGACCAAGGTGATCTGTATGGACCAGGAGATGGATATGCCTTTTTATATACTCAGTTCTTGTGGGAGTGGACTGTTTGTCACATAGGTAGATGACAGGTTATGTATGGTGTTTCATTGACACATCTAACTCTGATCATATCTTTGTCTGGATGTACCTGTATAACTTAACCTATGAAAGAAGCTCACATGGTTATTGATTTACTATTCTGTTTCCTTGTCCAAGAATACAGAGAAGAGTTGTGTTAAATAAAAACTGGATTGTACCAGTGGTTGCATTCCTCTGAAGATTACTCCCACACTGAAAAAAGTGACTTTTTGGTGCAGTAAACTCTATTAGAGTATTCATCATAATTTCTACATTGTAAGAACTAGAGTTCAGTAAGTAAAAAATGAAGTAAAATTAAATGTTTTTTTCTATGTAATACATGAATTTTGGGGAAAGAGTAAGTTTTACTTAGATTTCCTTATACTATTTAAATGTTTAATAGTAGTATGTACATAACATAACCCTGCAAATACTACATAACCTTTACTCTAAAAATGGAAACGCACGCATGACGCATGCGCACTGTAGCTCACAGCAGGACTGATTCTGCTCCAAGTCTAGACGTTACGGATCACACACAGAGCAAGAGATAGTCCCGACAACAGTCATTTTGCAGGTAAGTTAAAATCGCTCCGCTTTAAATTTGTGATAATAAATAAGTCTGCATGTAGTTTGACGCAAGATATGTCACTGTTCATAAGTTTATTAGTTGATGTAGAACATGTTTTTGTTCTCTGTAAAACTTTTGGCGCCAACATGGAAGTAGCTAGCGTTAGCTTAATTGGACCGGGAGATTTTCTCCCAGACAAGAACTTTACTGACCATTTTATGTTGCTCTAAAACATAAAGGTATTTAAAATAAACAAACAATGCTTAGACTTGGGGGGATTGAAAGCCTGGCGCCCCGCCGTCTTTATAATATGGTGGGGTGGACACTGCAGTTAGCATGGCTAGTAGCATGTGGAGTTATATTTTGCCTTTGAATGGAGCGCGCAAGAAGCAATCTGAGGGGAGTGTTGGCCTAGTGGTTAGAGCAGCGCGCTTGCACTCAGAGAAAGTTGCAAGTACCCGGTTTGATCCCCAGCGCCTGGGTCCCTGAGCAAGACCCTTAACCCCAGATTGCTCCCCGGGCGCCGCACATGGCAGCCCACTGCTCCACAAGGGTGATGATGGGTTAAAACCAGAAAACAAATTTTGTTGTAATGTATGTTTCAGTGACAATAAAGACGATATTATTATTATTATTATTATTATTATTATTATTATTATTATTATTATTATTATTATTATTATATAACAATGGGATTGAAGAAAAAAGAAGAAGAAATAAACAGTTGAATATTTTAGCCTAAAGTATTTGGACTAAAATATTTACTTGAGCTACTAAGTGAGATGTGAAAAATTACTGAACGTAAAAACATGGCGACACGATATGGCAGCCAGCACAGACCTTACAATGTATATCCATGCATATACAGTATAAATCATTATTCAGAGCTTATTGGAACACTTCAGTTTGTTGATGGGTGTAACTACTAAATAATGAAAAAATACTTTTGAAGCGAACTACTCAATTTTAATAGATAACAGGTTCACACAATGTCACTTTAATGTTCAAGTTAAGAAGGAAGTAGTCAAAGGAACAGAGGTATTCTTGTGTTCATTCTTCCGTGATAATGAAGTTACCTTGTGGAAAGCCATGAGATTTTGTCTGGATGCAACAGTACTGCAAAAGCTTGCTCGCTGCTCATGGGACTGATATATGCCCTGAACTTGGCATACCCTCCCACTTTGCGCTACACTTTTGAAGTCTTCCAAAAACTCTTCCTGGAGTTGGATGGATTTAAACTGTCCCCAAAAGTAAACACCCTGAAGTTGAAGTTGCTTTCTTAAATGAATTCATACCTTTGTTATCTTAGAGGAGGAAAATGTGGCATCAAATGGCAAGAATTAGCAGTGGGTTTCCATAAATCATAAGGCCCGTTTACACTACACTTTTTTAACCGAGCCGAGACCAGTCCGAGCTCGGTGACCGAGATAACTCTTGTGTGTAAACGGTCAGTAGACTGAACCGGACCGCGCTAACCCTAACCGGACCGCGCTAACTGCGGACCAGTTCCCTAGTAGGTCTCGGACTGTTTTTTTTTATCCTGGTTACCTGATAACGAAGAGCGCATTAGCAGACCGCGTCATCCTCTTACAGTCAGCTGACTGTCAGCGGGTTTTCCGCCGTGTCTGGCTGCACGTCCCGATTCACACTCCATTCAGACAAATTTCAGACATTCATAATAATACTAGCTTCCTTACCGTGCCACACGGTTTCCAGAGATGATTCTGCTTAGCAGTGTGATGAACCTCAGCGTCTGTCGTTGTTTCTGGCGTCTGTAAATCCTTATTAGACGTTCGTTTGTCTTATCCACGTCCCAAAAGCCGACTCTGTCTAACCATAACATCCTGAA
This sequence comes from Fundulus heteroclitus, assembly GCF_011125445.2. NCBI lineage: Eukaryota > Metazoa > Chordata > Actinopteri > Cyprinodontiformes > Fundulidae > Fundulus > Fundulus heteroclitus. The sequence continues at coordinate 42,242 of NW_023396857.1, read as the reverse complement.
TGTTACGGGTGCCGTCATTTTGATTTGCTCGGTCCCGCCTTCAATTCCAGAGAGCGGTAGTACCGCAGATCATCACTAGGAGGCGAGGAGCAACCATGGAACCGAGGTAACCGAGATAACTCTTGTGTGTAAACGGCCGTTTTTATCCCGGTTAACTGATCCAAGCTCGGACTGGTCTCGGCATGGCTCGGTTTTTAGGTGTAGTGTAAACGGGCCTTTAGTGGAAGGTTGCCTGTCATTAATGTTTTTTATTTTTTGCCAAATAAGGTATCTGTTATTTGGCAAAATAATAGATACCTTTATTCAAATTTCTTGTAGAGATTTTATTCTTCATCGAGAATGGTTAGACAGTTTAAGCTGTACATTTTTAATTATGTTGATTTTGTTTCATTAATGTTGTAATTATTCTTAAAATGCACAAGTCTGGAGGACTGGTTTAAATGTTGGAATTGCACAGTTTCAGTGTATAGGTTTGTTAGATTTTGATTGCATATTTGAGTTGTGAGTATGTTACCAGATCTGTCTTGGATGTGGTGTATAATATGTAATACAGTGTATTTGTTGTTTACCAGTCATACCAACCTTTTCTTTTTTTCAGTACTTTTGTTGGAGATGCAGCATTAGTTTACTGTTGGTACAAATTCTAATGCACTTTTACTATTAATATACTTGTACATGCTTTTTCACTTGTACATGCTTTTTTTCATTTAAATAGAGGATTATATAATCTTTACACCACTGCTCAAAGTTATAGTGGCTGTTTCTGTTCTGACCCTCACCCAGAAGTTGTTTTGAGCATGTTTGAGAATTTCATGACTCATTCAAAGTGACTTCATTATCACGGAAGAATGAACACAAGAATACCTCTGTTCCTTTGACTACTTCCTTCTTAACTTGAACATTAAAGTGTCATTGTGTAACTTCTGCTGTTATCTATTAAATCCGATTAGTGTTAAAGGAATTCTAAGAAATAACTGAGTTCCCTGAGTTATTGAATAAGGAAACAGTGAAGTGGAATATATGATGTTTTACTTCGATCTGTGTTGGACTATGGATGCATTGTTTATAAGTCAGCTGCAAATTCTTTGTTATTAGATTTAGATAGAATTCAAGCTAAAGCACTTAGGATATGTTTTGGTGCTTTTAGAACCTCTCCTGCTCTTCAGGTGGTCACTGGAGAAATGCCAGTGGACTTAAGGAGGATGAAACTGTCAATAAATTATTGCTTAAATTTACAAGGGCATGAGGAAAATCACCCTAATAAACAAGTATTCAGAGAATGTTGGAAGTATTGCTATAACGTAAGGGGTTTTGGATGGAAAGGAAATATTTATGCAGATCATTTGGGGATAAATAATATAGCATGCTGTAAAACTGTAATTAAATCTAAAATTGCTCCATGGGTATTTAAAATGCCAACAGTAAATTTAGAAACCAAAAAAATAGAACAGTCCTGTGGAGGTTTGTATCACATTATTCAGCAGTATTTAGAACTTATGTATGAAAACATGACATAAATATATACAGATGCATCAAAAGAGGAAAATGGTAAAACAGGAGTAGCAGTTTATATTCCAAAACAAAAAGGTTTTATGAAAGGAAGAACAGCAGATAATTTATCAATTTATTCCAGCAGAGATGTTGGCAATTTGTTTTGGCATTGCAATGGGTGCTGGATGTGAAGCTTAGTAAGGTAGTTATCTGTTCAGACTCAATGTCTTGATTAACCAGCATTATAAGTGGAAAATCTAAAAGCTGTCAAGATCTTTTAGATGAAATTAGTTATTTGATATATGATAGAAAGCAACAAGCAAAAATAAGTATTCAATTCACATGAGTTTCAGCACATAAAGGAATAGTAGGTAATGAAAAAGTAGATAAATTGGCATGTGTCATCATCCAGGGAAGACGGCTTACCCGCTATTACCATCTAATGTAGAACAGATTACTAGATCAATGTGTGCTTCTGTGCTTTTTTGTCTCTCTTGTTGTGTCTCTGCTCTGTCTTCTCTAAGCCCCAGTGGGTCGAGGCAGATGGCCGTTCATACTGAGCCCGGAGGTTTTCCTTCCCGTTAATGGGGAGTTTTTCTTCCCACTGTCGCTTCATGCTTGCTCAGTATGAGGGATTGCAGCAAAGCCATGTACAATGCAGACGACTCTCCCTGTGGCTCTACGCTTCCCCAGGAGTGAATGCTGCTTGTCGGGACTTTGATGCAATCAACTGGTTTCCTTATATAGGACATTTTTGACCAATCTGTATAATCTGACCCAATCTGTATAATATGATTGAACTTGATTTTGTAAAGTGCCTTGAGATGACATGTTTCATGATTTGGCGCTATATAAATAAAATTGAATTCAATTGAATTGAAAAACTGTGCAACAAAAATAAAAATGTAATAACTTTCCCGTTACTGGGAAAAGTTTTCCTAAAATTGCATTACTTTACAACTTTACACAACTTGTGACAACCCAATGTTTTCTCATTATCAACGTTTCCTAGAAACCATCATACCTTTTTTTCTGTGGGGAGAATATAAGATTAAGGTTGATCCATACTCCAATCTGGAAGGTGGCGGTAATGCACATAAAAGTTGTTTGCCAACCACCATAAAAAAGAGAAGAAGAAGAATAATAAGAAGAAGAGGCTCTATTTGTTGTGTGCACTGAGCTATATAGCTCAGTGGTTGTGTCAGTGCGCGCTATTATCCAAGATGGCGACGACCAGTGTGGCAGAGAGTGATGGATTAATTAGCGACAGCGATGGGAGTTCCATGGATTTATCATCATCATCTGAAGGCGATTTGGAATATATAGAAGACTTTCTTGATAGCAACCTGACTTTTGACAAAATCCAGCCGTACCAGTTTGAGGCAAGGAGACCAAAAAGGGACGATGTGAGTTGAATCTGTCTGCTGCGGCAGCCATCTCCTTATTTTTGTGTTTTTTGTGATGTTTTTTCCACTTTTACCCGATGTATTGCAACATCCAACTGCAATGCACGTGGGCATTGTTGCTTCAACAATAGCTCTCGCAAATTTAAATGGTGAAGTTCTCTCAAAATCCGAAATAATTGTTGTTTATCGCAGCTGTATGAGCGCAGTGCCTCTCTGCTAAGAAACGTCATAGGATGTGATGTCAGGCGGCCACCCTCAGTATCGGTGATCGCAACGACAATTTATGTTTTTATTTCTTTACTGATTAATGCTAAATTCATTAAATCACCACAAACGTGTTAGTTTTAGGTATAGCTAATGATCCACTGATTTTTTCCTTGTTGACCGGACTTTCCCTTTAAATCATTTCCTGTTTCACCATCTCCTCGTGATTGCTTCGACGCAATATTGTGGTATTACTGACTAATCGCGTCACGTTGTAATAACGCGAGACCCTAAGCTGTGAGCAATTCAAATTCATGCTGGATATCCGGAATCTCGACCGCCGCGCCGGCTTCAGCGCGTTCTAGATGAAGGTGAAATTGCTGACAAAGAGCCGATCCAGTCATTCAGCACATCATCGCTCAGTTGGAATGAGGGGAAAACCCACCGCCATCTCTGAGGGAACAGCTCCCAGATTTGCCATTACTCCTGCGAGTGCTTACACGCTTGGAGCTCCATAATAATTGTTCCTGTCAGCTGAAGAAATATTGGAGGTGAACTTACTTATTAACTTGTACTTCCAGAGGAATGGCGGGCTGAGGTCCTCAACCAGCTGCATTACCAGATAGGCCATTTAGGTATAGAAAGGACTCTGGATTTTGTCAGATCACGGTTCTTCTGGCCAAGAATGTCAGTTGACCAGTTATCTTTTGGACTGCCTGTGTCTGAAAAACCATCTATATCTCATTCACATTATGTTGAAAAGCTCAAGTCACACCTTAAAGGAAGTTATAAGATTGCAACTTAAAACTCAGATTTGACAAGCAAGTCACCGCTGCAGAACTCTCAGTTGGAGATAGAGTTCTGGTTAGAAATGTCTAACTATGAGGCAAGCACAAGCTCGCAGACTGGTGGGAATCAGACGTGTATATTATTCAGAAGAAAGCCCGACCTCTTCCAGTATACATAGTTAAACCAGAAGGCAAAGATCGTACCATCAGGACCCTCCACCATGACCTGCTGTTCCCTTGTGGTTACCTGTCCCCAGCCTCTAAAACAGAACAGATAAAGCCAACAACAGCCCGTGACTTCAGAATCCCACAATTAGTCAAAGACTTTTATTTTTTCGGGCCCACTTCCTGTGTTGCCCCAAATTAGCTATTTTATTTAAAGCCCCGCCTCCGGCACGCAGTTAAGGATCCTCACCATGTCTTCTTCACATATTCATCTAAAATCTTTAAACCTATTGATTTGATTGCCGGAATCATTGGCGTTGTTTACGTTGACCGTCGCCGGGATTCTGTCAGAGCTGATTGTGGCCCCACTCTCTTTTAGAAGGTCGGGGTTTTTTTTCCCTGTCGGATCAGATCCTCATCTGGATCTGAAGATGGCGAGCTAGAATTGGACTATGGACTTTATGATTTTGAAATTAATTTATTTTCAGTCAATTCTCTTGTGTCTCATTGTGTTGCTGTAATTGTCTGTTCTTTTTTCAAATCACTTAATATATATTCACCAAAACTAAAAGCACTGCCTCCTGTTTTTTTCACACCTCAGGCTCCTTAAAAGGAAACTCTTCTGAAGCTGGTTTTGTAGCCGCAGTTAGCTACCTAGCCCATAAGTGTTACATTTGCCTTTGACTGTTCTGGTTAAACTGTTTTTACTGAAACATCATTAGTTCAACTTTGTAGTCCAACTGTTCTTAATATTTGCTTTTAGTTTCCATTTTCCTATAATTTATTTATTATTTTTTTCCTACATTTTATACCAACTGGCTTTGAGTCTGTTTTTATTTTTGTTTTCCTATATTTTAATCATGTAAAGCATTTTGCGTTGTCTTTAAACTGAAATGTGCTATACAAATAAATTTGTTCTGCCTTGCCTTAGCAGCTGCTGATAAAATCACATGGACGTCTGAGGCAGAACTGGCTTTCTCTGCTCTGAATGCAGCCTTGTCCTCTGCACCGTTGCTGGCTTTGCCAAACTGCCAAACCCATCCATCCATCCATTTTGTGACCCGCTTAATCCCTCATGGCGTCGCGGGGGTTGCTGGTGCCTATCTCCAGCCTCTGGGCGAGAGGCGGGGTAAACTGACAAACCATTTTTTCAAATGGTGGACAAAATATCTAGTTTCAACTGTTTTGTTGCAATCTCATGCTGACAAATTGCGACCTGTGGCTTATTATTCCAGTAAATTTAACGCAGTTGCAGCTGATTTACCTGGTGGCTTGTCCGCTATGGCTGCAGCTGAGAAAACAATGTTCCAACTCTGACAGTTTTTGTTCCACATTCTATTTCTATCACCCTCTGTCACGATTTGTCTTCAATGAACCCAGAACCACACACACAAAGCTAAAATTGAGAGTTTATTGAAAGGTAATGGAATGGTGGATGAAGAAACCATAGAGGCAGGATTGAACTGGAACAGGAGTGTAGATGAGAGCAGGAGCTGACGGCCCGGACCAGAGTTCTTGGAGACCAGAGCACGGCAGAAGAATCCACAGCACGGCAGAGAGGGAACCTTGCTGGACAGAGTCAAAACAGGAATAAGATTAGATTAGATTCAACTTTATTGTCATTACACAGGTACAGGTACAAGGCAACGAAATGCAGTTTAGGTCTAACCAGAAGTGCAATAGCAGCAAGTGCAGGATAAACAATGGTTCCATATGTACAGAACATGGGTTATTACTGAATAAAGTAATAGAGATGTATACTAGAGATGTATACTATTATAGACAGAATTTTACTGATAGATTTCTCCTATGAGTATAATATATAGATAACTAGTATTGTGAACTAAATTTACAGCTGGGTATGTACCAAATATAATATACAGGTAGATATTACTATAAATAGAGTTTTACAGATATGTACAGATATGTATATATAGATAACTAGTATTGTGAACTAATTTTACAGCTGGATATGTACCAAATATAATATACAGGTGGATATTACTATGAATAGAGTTTTACAGATATGTACAATAGCATAATATACAGATGATTGTTATTATAACAGAGTTCACATGTACTATGAATATATGTACAGATGGCTATTACTATAGGCAGAATTGTGAGCATGATATACTGGTAGCTATTACTATAAAATGAATAATTAAAGTTTGGACAGAAGCTATTTAAATTTAAGTGCAGTGGAAGGTAATTACATATTACAGTTAAAGTACGGTATTGCAAATGTATATGTAAACAATTGGTACTGTGAATAAACAGTCAGCAGTGCAAATCAATATTCAGTCATAGTTAGTAGTGCAAGATGCATGTGAACAGTTGTTACAATAGTAACAGTCAGGAGTGCAGGTGAACATTACAGTCTTTTAAATAACAGAATAACAAAATGGAGGTAGGTGTGAGGAGGGAGAGGAGAGTCTATCAGTGAGGGTTAGAGTTCAATAAAGAGACAGCTCTGGGGAAAAAGCTGTTCTTTAGTCTGCTGGTTCTGGTCCGGAGGCACTTGAAACGCCTGCTGGAGGGCAGGAGAGAAAACAGTCTGTGGGCTGGGTAGGATGAACTTCTGGATGTGCTCAATGATGGGTAGTGGAGTCCTAGTGATGTAGTGGGCGGCTTTCACCGCCCGCTGCAGTGCCTTGCGCTCTGCAACAGTACAGCTCCCATACCACACTGTTGGTCAGGATGCTTTCTATTGCACAGCGATAGAAGTTCACCAGGATAGTCGAGGATAGCTGATTTTTTTTGTTCCGCACATGCCCTGAGCACACGTCCAGGGATGTTATCTTGTCCAGCTGCCTTGTGCGTGCTGATCCTGCTCAGTGCATTGCAGACATCTGTGGAGGAGAGTGTGATGGTCCCAGTTTGTGCGTTGGCTGTTGAACATGTTGAGTTAAACCAAAATTTCTAATTGTGTCACACAGTTCTTTTGCACTTCTGTCTTCAGTGTTGTCAATGTGAAAGCTGAAGTATCCCACAATAATTAAACAGTCTCAATCAACACATATCACAGATAGGAGGTCACTAAGATCATTAAAAAAATTTGATGTGGACTTAGGAGGCCTGTAACCATTCAGAAACATGGTTCGTATCGGGCTCTTTACCTGGAGAGCCAAATGTTCAAAAGAGTCAAATTTTCCCAAAAACACCTTTTTACACTTTAGTGAATCATTAAACAAAGTTGCTACTCCTCCACCTTTCCTTTGCTGTCTGTTCTCACAAAGAAAATTGTAGTTTGGATGAGTCAACTCTAACAGAATATGTGCTTCATTAAGTTCATGTAACCATGTTTCTGTTAGAAACATAACATCAAGATTATTGTCAATAATGAAGTCATTAATTAAAAGGGGTTTTCCTGACAGAGATCTAATGTTTAATAAACCCAGTTTATATGACTTAGTGGTTGATGTTGTCTCTGTGGCAGGTTGCATCTGACAGTTTATGACTTTTAAGTATGATTGATTATTCCTGCTTGTTTTCCTTTTGCTTTTCTTATTTCTGCCACGTATCATCACAGATATTCCATGATCTCTGACAAAAGGCCCAAGCTGATGCTGGAGACTGTCATGTCTGATAAGGTTGCTGCTAAGGCCCGGTGTGTATGTGGGACCCGAGTGGTAAACTTAAGATTATTATCAATAACAAAACTAATGATTCCAAACAAATTAAACTAAGAATAAAACGGGTTTGATATCGCAGGGGTGAGCAGTGCATTTAAAACCAACATGATTAAAATTCTAAACACTTTATTACAATAAAAGTAAAGCCTAAAAACTGTACAGCAAATAACCCTAAAAGCTTTACTTAAAAATGCAAACACCCTAAAAGCTAATAAAAAGTTCAGCACCAAACAATCCTGCAATCCTGTAGGTAGAGTGGGTCAGCTACTTATGCTCAGCGTCCTTCTGCAGTCCACCCCCCAAGTTATTGACCCAGCAGTTGAGCCGAAGGGGCCAGCGTCTCCCCTGAGCCTCTTCTCCATCCTGCCCTCGTCCCTGGCTCAGATGGGTTCCTCCCCGTCTGGCCATTGTGCATAGCAAATTGAGCGGCAGTTCTCGGCCCAGGTGCGCCTCACCATTGCCCCACTGCGGTCTCGTTGCTCTCGGTCCTGGGGTTCACTTCTGCTTGGACTCGATCTGGATCTGCCGCACATCTTTCGTGTCGCAGAATTGCTGGACAGCGCTTCTCTCAAGATGCCTCTTCCGGTTCCTTCCGATCACCGCTCGTCGGTCAGCCGCTGCCCAAGCGCTGGCCGGGCGCTGGCCAGGCGCTGGCAGCCCTCCACAGCCTGCTCTGTCAGTCTCTGCCCTCTCTCCTCCTTCTCTGACTGGGTGTGGCCGCCCCTTTTCTTCCTGCCTCATCACTCTGGATGAGATACACCTGTGTAATCAGTCAGTGGCCAGAGGAAAGGGGTAGGATTTGGTGTCTCCAAAATGCATGCAAAGAAATATACATACAACCATGCAACCAAACAAAGCTGAAACAAAAAGACATGCACATAAAAAAATCCACCTTCCTACATGTATCACAGAGAAGTTATGTGAAGGTCCTGAGCACAGGCAGGTTACGTGATACGTAGAGGAGGAGGATCTGGGGCTCTGCGGTCTTTGGAAGATGCTGGTTTAGTCACAGAGCTGGGGTTGTCAGAATGGCTATGTGGAAAGGATGTCAACTGTAGGTCAATCTTAAAAACCTTTTTCATGTTGTGTGTGTGAATTCCAAAAAGGTACATCTGGGCTTTGTGGAGAAGAAGGGGAGGTGGGTGCAGTCTGGACCGGTGTTCCTGGGGATGGAGGTTTTTGGTCCTCTTTGGGAGTTAAAGGGGAGTCCTCTTTTTGTCCTTTTGAGATCTGGGAATCCTCCTGTAATTCTGACTGTTGGGATTAATGTTTATACTTCATTAACCGATTTATCTTGTTATGATGTAGTAATGTAAGCTTCTGATATAATCGTATTATTCACATGATAGCTTAATCATGTCTGTGCAACGAAACAGAAGATTATGTTTCTTCCCTTCCTGAAATAAGAAGACTCAGCTACAAGATTATGTGCTGACTGAACGTGATTATTCAGCTGTGTATCTTTGTTGACAACTGAGGCTGTAAACGACCTGTTCCCCCACTCTTCAGTACAGCCTCAGTCCTGTAACTAGGGAAACGCCCCAAACCTAATAAAACCGAGGAGAACGCTGAGACCGGCAGAGTGGGTTGGAGATTGTAACTGTACGGTCTCTTCCTACTCTCCTCGCAAGCCAAACCAAACTAATTGTTTTTGTGCCTTTCTTTCCCTGTGTTGTATGATGTTTTAGGTAATTAGACCTGACATTAACTTGGTCCTTCGAGCCGGATACCAACATACCTGAAGATACTGGTGGACGCGGGTGAAATCCAGAAAGACTGTGGCCACAGCAGGACTGAAGAGTCCTTCAGACCCTTTAACGGGACTTGGTTTCCTCCCGTCCCCCAGGATTCTGAAGGTTGATGGTGATCCGAGAGATTAAGGCACAAAGGAGGACGGCGGAGTCCTGTAAATTTCGTAAGTAGGTTTTTCATTGAAACAAAAAAACCTGAGTGAAAAAGAAAACAAATTAGATTAAAACAAAATAGAGCTAGGTTTTCATTGAAACAAAAACCTGAGTGAAAAGACAAAATAGAGTAAAATAATTCCTACCAGGGGAGCAGGCCGCCGGAACTGTCTGTGGTAAAAGTAGGATATTTTATGTCTATGAAAGAAAAGACCCGAGGGATTCTAGACCCTGTTCGGGCAAGATAAAATAGAGATTAATTCCTACCAGGGGAGCAGGCCCCCGGAACTGTCTGTGGTAAAAGTAGGATATTTTTCGTCTATAAAAGAAGTGGAACTAATTCACCTACCAAGGGAGCAGGCCCCCGGAACTGTCTGTGGTAAAAGTAGGATATTTGTCATCTCAATTAAATAGGCCTTAAAAGTGTGACTGAGAAGTGTGATTGGGAACAATATAACCACTAGGTTTTATTGCTCCATACTAAAACAGCAGGAAAAGTACAGTATGACTTTTGTGGATGCAAAGGCAGGAATTTCTCATCTGAAAAGGTTGAAGCAGAAGTTACCACAATAGTTTTTAGTATCGTCCTGCTGAAAAACACACCCCAGTGTTTAGAATACCCTAGGTCAGGGGTCACTAATTAAAAATCAGTGGGGTCCGAATAACAAAAATCAACAACCAGTAAAGGTCCGGACACATTTTTAATTACAATCTGTTACTTCAAACAGTATTTAACACTGAAATAAAATGTTTATGCATCCACCTTTTACATTGACTTTTTAAACAAAAAAATAACATAAAAATAGAACGTTTTTCTATTTTAAAATCCAAAGTGCTTTTTGCTTTTGCTTTTTTTTTCTAAAAAGTAGCCAGCAGCAGCAACCCTGACTGACACAGCTCATTGGCTAATTTGCATCACGTGCATCCTCGTGCCTGACGCTCCGGAGGGCTTTGCCATATTAACAACAGAAGCGGCGCAAGTGAAGTTAGCACAGGGGTTGAAGCAAAAATAATGTTTGACTGAAAAAAATTTTCTCGCCAGCCCATATATTCCTGGGGCCGTGGACATCATGCCGCATTAGTTGGCTCACTTGCTTAGTGTGCAAAGTCAACTAAATCTGGTACTTTTAAAATATCCATTGAAAATTCCTGTATCTCTGCCACCTTTCAGCTTTAGACCCTTTGTGTCATCCTGGACAGCCTCTCCATCACTTTCCACATCCACATCATCATCTGGGTTACTTTCATCTCTGCAGCATCAAGTTCTTCCTTCACACTGTTGACAAACTGGTCTACAGTCCACTTTACAATCCCAGCTTCCTTCCCTCCCTGTCCTCCAGAAACCCTCCAGAAACTGCAGCTGATTCAGAGGACAGCAGCTTCATCATTACATCATCTACTTCACACCTATACATCAACTCCACTGGCTCCCTGTCACATTCAATATAAACCAATTCTATGATCATACAAGGCCAAACATGCAGACGCATCACCAACACTATGATGACGTCATACATTTTAATTTGACACAGATTGCACATGACAATAATCAGTCTCTGCTTTGCCTGTTATTGTTCACCAATTAATCATTACAGTTTATAAAAAGGCACAATTTACCTTTTTTTAAGTTTAATAAAATGGTTATATTTTAGCCCAGTGACTGGAGACCTGTCCTGGATGAACCCTACGTCCGCGCTCCACTTTAACTTCATAAAAAAACTCTCTGAGAATCGCCTTTCTCTGGCCTCACCCAGTTAGAACCCGTTCTCCAGTCCATGTTGTAGCTGCAGTTTATTTGTTTTATCTTTTTGATGTAATTTTCTTAACAATCTGTAAGCATCAAAATCCTTGTCATTTTATTTAGTGTCCTGGAGCGCAGCTGCTCATCAGGTGATCACTGTTGCATACTGACTGACAGCAGATGCAGCTCTGCCTTCTTTGTTTCAGAACAGCGCAGTTTTTTTTGTTTTTTTTTTTACTTTTTCCCAATCGAACCCAGTCAAATGCCAACCCTTCTTCTTCAAGGGTCATGCTAAATTAGCCTGAGCTAGCGCGGTACTCTTCTTTGTGTTTAAATAAAACAGAATAGCGAATCACGAGGAGATCCCTGGTTGGTCGCCGCGTTTATCAGCGAGGGAATAAACGCTGACAGACGACATGGCCACAGGTGGAAATAATTCATTAATTAACTGCCGGAGCAGATTGACGCTTACCGAGGGAAGTTGTTGTCAGGTGCTGAACTTTCTGACCTGCTGGTTCGCATAAATCCAAAGAAAACCTTTGACCACCGCTACTTTCATTCATACCATCTGTGGCCAGTTTAAAACGCTCTCCCAAAAGTTAAAATGATGAACACCGATAAACCACAGACTGGCAATGTCCACTTTGGAAAGACCCGCCCTGCTCTCATTCTGATTGGCTAATGTCCCGGCTCTGCCATGTTTGATTGGTTGAGAGCAGTTTCAGATTAAAACCTTGAATAAAAAGTCTAGACGGGACTATTTGCGCTCAGTTTCCAAATGACGGAAATCCGTCGCAGCGACGGAGAACTTTAACCCCTGAGTTAGACACTGTCGTCGGACAACATGCAGTAATATATAAATGTTTTAAATCAGGTTGGGTCCGGATTAGCCAGCAGGTGGGTCCGGATCCGGACCGCGGTCCGCTAATCCGTGACCTCTGCCCTAGGTGTTAATACACTGGACCAAATTGATTCAAAATGGGAAAATGCTCAAGCAAATTAAGGGAAGGATTATAATGCAGCGACTGGAAATTTGTGCAAGCCAGGGATCCCAATTAAAATTAAACACTTAGACAAATGGATAGAAAAATACGGATTTGAGGGACGCCTCAATTCCCAAAAAATTGCAGAATTAAAAGACAAAATAAAAAGGTGCAAAAATTATAAAAACAAAATTTCAAAAGAAGGATGGGAGGATTTAGAATGGTGGGAAAAAGTAGCAAAATCCAGAGAAAAAGGGCAAAGAAATAAGAAAAAGGAGAAAGGCAGAACAATGTTTTGTAGGCAGGAGGATAATGAAACAGGGCCTGTAGACCAAGGTCATGTTAAAATAAAATAGAAAATAGGAAGAACCAAACAAAAAACAGATGGAAGTTTTGATGAATACAGAGTAGGGATGACCGCTGTGTTCAAAATACATTCAGGTCTGAATGAGGAACAAAACGCCCAAAGTCCCTATCAGCAGCAGTTAAAGAACGCTCTGCATGCAGGTTCAAGTAACGCAATACAGCAATGGATAAATCAACATTACATAAGCATGGCGAGTGGTAAACCAGAAGATTACATTTATCATGCACTCCATGCAGAAAAAGTAATGTGTATCTTTGTTGACAACTGAGGCTGTAAACTACCTGTTCCCCCACTCTTCAGTACAGCCTCAGTCGTGTAACTAGGGAAACGCCCCAAACCTAATAAAACCGAGGAGAACGCTGAGACCGGCAGAGTGGGTTGGAGATTGTAACTGTACGGTCTCTTCCTACTCTCCTCGCGAGCCAAACCAAACTAATTGTCTTTGTGCCTTTCTTTCCCTGTGTTGTATGATGTTTTAGGTAATTAGACCTGACACTGACGTAGCCTCTCTCTGTGTCATCTTTCTGGCTATCTTTATCTTGGCTTATTCGGGCTGTACTGGGCTTATCATTTGTTTTGGCACAGGTTGAACTTTGTTTTGGGATAAAGCTGATGGTGCATGCTTCACAGATTAGAAGATGTTTGAAATCAGCTGTTTTGCACCTGACCTATTTAGTTGAACAGATGTCTCCTCTTACAAAAGATGTTAAAGTTATCTATGAAGGTTACAGTTGTTTCATTGCATGTTTTTTTCAGCCATTTGTTTAGCATCAGAACTCTGGAAAAAATCTCATCTCCACAATTAACGGGCACGTAAGGGCCGCTGAGAAACAACTTGACATTAAGGCCATCAACTAGATTTAGCAGACAAATATAATCCTCTTTCAGTACTTCTGATTTTCTTATCTGGGTGGCGTCGCCCAGGGCAGCTTGTACTATGAGTTTTTCCAGGGTCGGGCGTTCTTTCAAGATCCTTGGAAGGATGTCTGAGACATTAGACACCAGGGTATTGTTCAAAGAGTTATAAATCAACACCTCTGTGTTTTTCTTGTTACAGAAATGTTTAATCCCACTTACAGATCCATTGCATAATATCAGGGTCCTTGGCCCTGTGGCTTGTTATTCCTCTGGTAGCTTAGATTGAAGATTGTTGACATACCTTTGATTGTTGTCGTGATCCTTCTGGGTCTAATGTTGGAGTGGAGCGAATCTGTTTAGTAACAGAATTTCAATGTTTCCAGCAGGTTTACTCCTATCATTTGTTGTGAGAACAGCCCGTTGTTTCACTTTTGTTGGGACACTTCTCTGTATTATCAGCCAGTTTTCTTTGTCTAGGTGTGGGGTTCGTTGATCCTTTGGCCTTACACCCAGAGTGGTCCAGGGATTCTCATTTTCCTCAGGGAAATGTTTATTCGCTGAGTCGCTGGGCTGATGGTCACCGTTTGGAATCACAGCAGGGTTGTTTCATTTCCAAACACGGCGTTGACATCATAATTCACTTCGAGTCGGCGGATTTTCAGCTCCATAATGGCTATTTTCTGTAGAAGCGTGTCAAAGTCCTCTGTGGTGAAGGTAGGCATAATCAAGTGGTTCTTCTTCATATCCACTTCATGTTGAATTCTTTCCATAAGAACGTTTTTCCCATGAACTGATTCCTCTGGGGTGAAAAGAGGCATCTTGTGTAGATTAGCTGAAAACTAAAATAGTCCACAAAGGGGGAAACCATAAAAATCTAAAATAAATAATAGAACATGAATAAAATAACTAAATCCAACTTTCTGTAGTTTTGGCTAAGAGATAAAAAGGAGATAAAAAGTGAAAGGCAGGAAAATGCAAGGAAGCAGGGAGCAGAGAAAAAAGCGTCCAAGCAGGCAGAGAGCCGGTTAAAAAAATATAAATAGGCTGGAGTTTTTTCAACTGTCAAATAGTTTTTCCTTTGTTCAATATTTACTCTGGTATTTATGCTTTTCTTCTACTCTTGGTGTTTCTATAGAGCTAACTTTAGTTTGGACCGCTTTGCTCTTGTTTCTTGTTCTCTTCTTTTCTCAGCGCTAATAATTGTGTGTAACTGTCTGTGTGTTGTCAATAAGCTATCCACATATATTAAATTTGTTGAAAATCAGTTCATAACTGTTTGAACAATTGAATTTATGATCTAGAGACTGGAAGATGCATTCACAGAATGGAAGCCAGCACAGTTAAATGGGGATTGCGCAATCTCAGAGGAGGCCAAGCTCGCTGCGGCCTCACCGGCTTCGCTATCAAGCGCCACCAAGGATTTACATGAAAAACAGCGAAAAGTCTGTGATTTTGAATAGAATATGATCAAAAATGAGGAAATTAGATAAAAAAAGAACTTTTATTACAAATGACTGAGTGAATCACAATTTATATTATGGTGTCATCATTATATATTTTCTTTCTTTCCACGATGACAAGTGAGGCCTGGCCTCACTTGCCTCCCCTGACTGCACGTCACTGGTGTGTGTGTGTGTGTGTCCTGTCTGGCAATGTAGCATTAATAATTATTATCTTAATGCTAAATCAGAATCAGAAATACTTTAATAATCCCAGAGGGAAATTACAGTTCCAGTACAACCATCCATCACATACATCACAAACATTTCGGGGGAACAATTCACTGAGGACTTGCTGCCAAGGACCCCGCCTGACGCGGTTACCACAGGGCGTTGCCTTTAACTCTGTGGAAAGATAGGAGCCACATTTGGGGAGGGAGAGGAAAAAAAATACATATTTCACACTTTATCCTATTCCAGGATACAGTTTGAGATATCAAAAAAAAAAAAACTCCCATGAGAAAAGCACATATTACAAGATAACATTTATGCAGGGGGGTTAACCTTGGAGAATAGTGGCATGAAGCTCGTATGTTGTTGTGGGCATCAGTTATGTGTGTTTGTGTGGGTGACATTTTTTTTCATGAACGCTGTCCAGAAGGGCCATTGTCCTTGATATGATGGAAAAGTTATCAACTGGCGCCACAGTTCAGAACGCATCCACAGATGTCCGCGGGGGAGCGGGGTAGCATGAGCTCTCTCACCATAACATCCGGGGGAGTTTTATTAATAAGGGAGGCATAATCCAAATACACAATTTGTTATGAGAACAAGCTGGACCAACTTTTCCGTCGCTGGCTCCACGTGGCGAATCCAATATTCCAAATTTGTTGGTCTTTGATCTGCGTTTCACATCCAGATTATATCCCATCTCCCTTTTGAGTTCAACCACTGAAGCCAGTCTGCGTTCCAGCACATCCAGCTTGAAAGAGCCCAACAGATTTTACTTTCACCAGTGGAGCCTTACTGCTTTCACCATAGTGTTCTGCTTGATTTATATATGTAAGAAGCTTTATTAGATGTGTAGCCCTGTGCTATATTTTGGATTCATGTTAATAAATGGGATGGTTTTAGTTCATTAAGGTTTAATAGTTTAAATAAGTTGAAATGTTTAAAAAAAATTTAAAAGCAATTTCTAAGCAGTAGTAATATTCTTATGTTTAATGCTTTTGTTTTATACATGTTTGTATTTTATTTTTGTTTGCAATATTTGCTGGATTATTTGATTCATTTCTGATTGGTCAAGAAGAATACCGACCACAGAATTGCGGCAGAAGAAGAAGAGGAAAGAGGAGAAGAAGGAGAGAGTTGGTCGGAGGATGGTGAAGGAGAGTCAGCTCGGTTGTTTCTCCCAGGTAGCATAAGCTAAATCTATACTTTTCCAGGCTATGGGAAAGCAGCTGCAGCCAAGCGTTCGGCTAGGACACTTATATTGCAGTGGACTTTAGTAAGGTGCTCCGGGACACTTTGTTATCGGTCTGTTTGAGAAGCTACAAGTTAGACCTGTGTGAAAAAACTGCATGCGACCAGCGCGAGAGCGCGCCAGGTTCCGAGACAGTGAGGAGAGTTGGCTACTATGGCAAGCCGTTTTAACATAAATTCGGTTTCGTCTGACTATCCGTAATTACATTCCAGATATCTTAAAATGCATTTTGACTAGACAAAACTACATTTTGACTATCCGGAATGGTAATTTAAGATATCTTTATTTACATTCTGACTAGGAAGAATAATAATTCAAGATATCTTCAATTACATTTTGACTAGTCAAAATTCCTTTCAAGATATCTCAAATTACGTCACCGGATTCGTCATTGAAAGCGTCACACATCCGTAGATGTAATTTAAGATATCTCGAACGTAATTATGACTAGTCAGAATTACAATTTAAGATATCTGAAATAAGACATTGCGTGTAAGCCCCTTATTGGCTGTAAGCTGCCCAAAGCTGCCTGAACATTCAATGGCGCTGCCTGTTTTCGACAAAATTGTAAGAAAATGCCACAATATAGAAAGAGCTTTTTAAGTATGGGATATGCAGAGAGGGCGAAAATAGTATACTTGAAGAATGCTTAAGAAATTTACAAAGAATTTCGGATTTACTTGCTGCCGACGCACACAATGCACTGAAAAACGGCTAGCTGAAAGCGTTACTGTCAACTCATGTCCAAGCTGGAAATAAGGAATATTCCTCTGCCCGGACCAGTTCTGTTAATAACCAGATGCAGTTTTTATACTGTGGTAAAGCATCTGCCTCTTGGGAATTATGGTAAAGCCAGCTAGCTCTTGATTTTCACATGCGAGACGGCACAAAGCATTACAGCACCCTCCTTTAGCTTCTCTGAAAACAAAAGCGCATGCCTCCGGTTCCTGTGTGATGATATATGGCAAGCCGTTTCGTAATTCAAGATATCAGTAACGTCATTTTGACTAGTCAGAATGTCAATTTAAGATATCTTAAATGGAAAAGCTGAATAATTCAAGATATCTCTAATTCATTTAGAGATATCTTAAAAGGAATTTTGACTAGTCAAAATTACAATTCAAGATATCTTAAATTTATTTTTTACTAGTCAAAACTGCATTTCGCCTATCCAAAAATACATTTAAGATATCTTGAATTATGGTGGCATTTGAGATATCTTTAATTAGAATTATGACTAGTCAAAACTCAATTTAAGATATCTTGAATTGTAATTTTGACTAGTCGTAATTTAATTGTAGATATCTGAAATGGGTATTTCAGATAGTCAGTAATTCATTCGAGATATCTTGAATTGACGTCTCCATACAACTCAATGGAAAATCTGATGTCATTTCGACTAGTCAGAATGTAATTAGAGATATCTCGAATAGGTATTTTGACTAGTCAAAATACAATTAGAGATATCTTAAATTGCTAAAACGTCTAGTCATAAAACAATTTGAGATATCTCGAACGTAAGGGCGGTAAAACCGAATTTATGTTAAAACGGCTTGCCATATGGCTACAGTGCTGGTGAGCTACTCGACAGCTGCGTGAAGCTGACACCCCACCCACAGAAAAAACTCAGTTAAATAGACGGAATGGTTAGTGCTTCGTTTGTGCAAGTTTGTGCCGTTAAAATTAGCGTTTGTGCTGTTTTGGTTTTGAAGATATTAAAGAATATTTCACCCCCCCCCCCCCCCCCATTTTGCTTTGAATCCAACCAAACTGGTCAACTTTTTTAGTGCTTCGTTTGTGCAGGTTTGTGCCGTTAAAATTAGCGTTTGTGCTGCTTTGGTTTCGCAGATAATATAAGTTTTAATTTCAGCCGATGACGTCATCATGGCCCGCCGCTTCAAAATAAAGTGCTACGTTTTTCTTTCTTTGCTGGTGCTGAGCTGGATCCAAAGCAAATCACAGTGGGCTACATTTTCAGTGCTTTGTTTGCGCAACAACAGCCTTGGAATAAAAAAAAATAAAGTTTTCATTAAGATTTGAAGCCCAATAGTTTTTGCGGAGCGTTAAGTTTTTAATATTTTGTGCTGAGCTCAATACAAAACAAACCAAATTGGTCTATATTTTTAGGCATTTCTAATTGCCATCTATATGCTTTATACTTTCAGCTGATAACACAGTCAATACATTCACAGTTAAACAATATTTCCCAGTTCATGTATAAAGCTAATAAAAAGTGGAGTGGGCCTTGAGCCTAATTAAAGGTTTAGCTTAGGTGGAAAGGAATGTTTTAGGAGATCGTTCCTTACAGTTTTGTTATACTTTATAGGCTGACCAGTGTGATTTATTTTATTTTAATAATTTTTTTGTTATTGATTTTAGTTTGGGTATGTTTTCTGCGTTATATAAGCCTGTATACTCTAATTGCCTTATTGTTTGGTGCAGACACCCCCAAATCTCCCTATTGTGGAGCAATAAAGGTTTTCTATTCTAATTAATTCAGAGGAGTAATGAACTTTGACTTCTAAGATCAACTATAACCAAGTTACTGTTTGAAAATGTTAGAAACATTATACTCTTGAAGAAGAATAAACACTTCTGATTAGGAAAAATGAACTTTATGAAAACAGTTGAACATTCTAATAAATTAAATGCCTTTTTTGGGGGCTCACTTGACATTGCCATCTAAAGTAAAGTTCTTTAAATGAGACAAAATAAATCGTAATATTTATTTAGGAATAAAGTATAAAACAATATAACACACACATTTTACAATAGTGGCTAAAACAACTTGCATGATAAAAGAAAAATATGAAATTAATAACTGCTGTACCGATCCGTTGTGGTGAAGAGAGAGCTGAGCCAAAAGGCGAAGCTCTCGATTTACCGGTCGATCTACGTTCCTACCCTCATCTATGGTCACGAGCTTTGGGTCGTGACCGAAAGAACGAGATCCCGGATACAAGCGGCTGAAATGAGTTTTCTCCGTAGTGTGTCTGGGCTCTCCCTTAGAGATAGGGTGAGGAGCTCAGTCATCCGGGGAGGACTCAGAGTAGAGCCGCTGCTCCTCCACGTCGAGAGGAGCCAGTTGAGGTGGCTCGGGCATCTGGTCAGGATGCCTCCTGGACGCCTCCCTGGTGAGGTGTTCCGGGCACGTCCCACCGGGAGGAGGCCCAGGGGAAGACCCAGGACACGCTGGAGGGACTATGTCTCTCTGCTGGGAACGCCTTGGGATTCCTCCTGAGGAGCTGGCCCAAGTGGCTGGGGAGAGGGACGTCTGGGCCTCCCTACTGAAGCTGCTACCCCCGCGACCCGACCCCGGATAAGCGGAAGACAACGGACGGACGGACGGATAACTGCTTTTTTGAGAAAAGTGTTGAGACCAAACGGTAGATCTGACCACATCTTCTTACACAAGTGAAGAACATCATTAAGGACGCCAGCCATCCTGCACAGAGACTATTCCAGCCTCTCCCCTCAGTCAGGAAGCTGAGATCCATGAGATGGGACTCGTGGTGAAACTGCCTTCATGTGTCGACTTCATGGCTTGCTGTTGTTGGATAATCACTTTTCTTTTCATGTGGCAACCAAGCCACCGTATAAAATAAGCATACTTATAACAGTGGAAACTAAAAAAACAAGTTTCCCAAGAGGTCTTTGCCAATAAGCAGGAATATATAAATAATTTAATAAGAATGCTGTACGAGGGCTCGGTAAATGACACAACTTCATAGTAATGTTACTGATTTATCAGTAGAAATATATTAAAAAGACTTACGGGGTTGTTTTTTTTGTTGGTAATAACATGATTTACCGTAGCGCTTTATTTTGAAGCGGCGGGCTGGGATGACGTCATCGGCTGAAATTAAAATTCATAATATATTCGAAACCAAAGCAGCACAAACGATAATTTTAACGGCACAAACCTGCACAAACGAAGCACTAAAAAAAAGTAGCCCAGTTTGATCGGATTCGAAGCAAAATGGGGAGATGACTGGGTGACCTTAACAAATATTGTGCCTGGGGTTTATTTATATTGAAAGCCGGCATAGCTCTGACATTTAATGATGATTTTGTTATTGTATTTGAATTGAATGTTTGCTCATGTCATTGAACGTGACTGATGGACACTGAGTGTTTGAATTGGAAGCACTAAAGGGTATTTTTTCAGTTTTAAGGGTATTTGTGTTTAGATACATTAATTTCAAATGTGCAGTGCTTTAGGAGCACTGTGAATTTATTTGAGCTTTGACATCACTCTGTTGAGTGAGCATTTTGATTCATTGAGAAACACAGCGGAGTGTGTTCTGCATTTATTTAAATTCTGTAATTTCATTTAACCCTTATTTTTAGTAAAAAGTAAAAAGACATTTTCTCTTGCAGTTCATTATTTTATTGTGATATTCTTACAGGGTTAAAACAGGTGTATATATTTCTACAGAATATTTACTAGGGTACTCATAACAAATCCGATAATAACGACTGCAGTTTTATCACCTTTTAATGATAGGAACTCAGGGCGCCCCATATTTAGTTGAGTCATAGGTTTTCGGATGTTTTGCCAGTAATGTAGGCAAGGGGGGCGCTACAACTACTTTGCAGTCTCTTTGTAGATTTCATAATGAAGGTGAAGTTAAGTTTTAGGCCATTCAGCCCCACATTAAAGTTTTCTTTCACATCTCACTAATGGGGTTTTTCTCCATGGAGTCATAATCCCAATCACCATTTAAACCCCCAGCAGAGGAGAAATAATTCTAGCACCAAGAATAATTTTTATTGGTTTTTATTTCATTGCAAAAGCTTCAAAGAACTCAGGTACAGATTCAGAAACAATTGGATTTTATTTCAAACAAAAGTCATAGACATTTTTTAAGATATAAGCTCAGGATCTAAGATATGAAGCAATAGTTTCCCTCCACCCCCTAAGAACCACAGCCTAGCCTTAACCAGGCTTTCTCATTCAGGAAGAAACCTGGAAGGAAGCAACGCTTAAAGGCTCACACTGTTCTCCACAACCTTCGGGTCCAGATATGTGTAAGGTAGCTCTAGATGTTTGTTTCTCTCTTGGATTTGCAGATGTAGCTTTTTAAGCTGCTCTTTGAAGGTCTTTATTTTCTCCAGGGGAACCTTGTCGGTGAAACGCTGCTCTGGGTAGTTACCAAGAAACTCCTGTTGACATCAGAGGCACAGTCAGTCTGGTTTCCATCACTGTTTCAATCATTATTTACGTTCCTCGGATAAATTGGTTATTTCTAAAAGTCAAGGCTTCAAAATGCTGCTTTAAAATGTTAAGATGATGGTGAGAGATGCTAATAGCTGCTGTATTATTGTATCCTTGCCTGCAAGATGAATTCTTGTGGTATTTGTGCGTTCACAAACACACAAGAATCCATCTTGTACCGCTCCTGCTTCAACCGTTTGTGTCCGAGCCAAAAACGGTTCAGGCCGAATGAAAGCAAGAGCGGCTGAGCCCCGAGCCGACCCATAATAAACATGGCAGCGCAGGAGGACGCATGTGTAGCTGCTGCTATCACATATGATTTGTAAGAATCCATGATTGTTCTTAAATAGAAGAACACCAAGAAGTGCCTTGACTAGCTTACCCTTTTGGGGTTCCTCATGATGCTTGCTGCTCACAATTTAATTTGATACCGTGATTGGCTAAAACCAACCTTTGGTAAGTGGGCACTAGGTGCTGCTTCTTCCAATAAGCTTAGAATGTTCTACTGAAATTCTCTCCTTTCCCCAAATTGATTAAAATGGAGCAGTCCCAGATTGATTGTGCACAACTAGAGTGCTACACATTGTCAATCTGACTGGCCAGGTTAGAATTAATGAACATTAATGGGCCCTAAACTGTGTTTGATGTTAAATATGTGAATTAGATGTATGGAAACAGGGAAGGACAACAAACTGAACTTCATGTGTTTTAATTAATATGCTGGAAAGCAAGAGAGGAGCCGTTTTCGTCATCTGTCTCCCCTGAACTCCCAACATGAGAAGAAGACATTAAAGACTGATCAGACTCAGAGTAAAAGCTCTTCTCTTTAGCCTAATGCTGCATTAGTTGCACTCAGGATCTTCTCCTTGTTATTGTGTCAATGTCATCACCGCCTCCTAGAATCAGTGTTTCTGACATCAACCCCCCAAGCAGCATAGATGCTGGTTTCAAACACAGAAGAAAAATGTGTGCTTTTACGTGATAGTGTAGATAGGGGCTCAATACTCAGAGACTTTAGAGCAGAGTTGTGAGCAGTTAACAAAGCCATGGTCACTTACTGAATCTGAGGACTGCTTGCTGAGCAGCCAGACTGTTGCCATCCCATGTACTGTAACGTCAATAGAGGGAAAGGTGTCCAACATTGTGGCCTCAGTAGCTTCTCCCTTTCTGGAAGGTGGAGGACGCTCCAGGGAGACTGGGGTGTTGGGCATCCAGCCGATGAAGTCGTACTGCGGAAAATCAGTTGTTAGCAGGAAAAATGATCCCAGCTAATATTTTACAATCTATTGATCGGTGGATTTTCCAGGGCATCAATGAAAGAAAGGATGTGTGTAGTGTTCATTTTGAAGTACTGGCCTAATCCTGCTTAGCTCTGAAGGCCCATTTTTACTCCTGTTTAAAATTTGACAATAAATGAGGACTCAATGATCAGAGGTAACGTTGTAATTAATTCATTAGGAATTCCCAACGGAGACAAGAGTTACACACCATAGTTACCTACGTCCTTCTCCCAGGTATTGCAGCTTTTGTCTGATCTAAGTTTTGCAAAGACATCCTTTTAATACACTGTCTGCCCTCCTCCGCTGAGTTCGGGAGGGAGGAGTCTGTGGGCTGTATCTCAAACAAAGAGGCTGTTCTTCCCGGTAAGGGGTCAAGCCAAATGACCTAACAGCTATAAAACTGAGATGCATGTTACTTTACCCTGAAAAGAAGACACAGACAAAAACCATGCATTCTCAGTTCTTCTGTATCAATACAACTAAGATATTTATTTTCCTCAACAGTAGCTTAGGGGTGCATGAGCTCAACAAAACATCCCATATTACTGTTGAATGCTACGATAATGATGTGATTTGCAGTCAATAACTGAACACTGTTAATGTTTCTCTATGCTGGATTCATAGAAAACAGACCACACATAATTAATATCCACTACTAGAAAACCTGCTAAAATGTCTTATTTCTAGCTCAAACGGTTTTATTGCAAATGTTGCGTCTTGCTGCCATCTCCTGTTTTAGGATGATAGCAGTGGGACCGTCCAGACCGGCCAAAAGAGTAAAGAGCTGAGATGCCGGAGGCATCACTCTTCCCCCCTCTTCCGATGTGCTGAGCAACAAACTCTTCCGGACATTGATGTGGAGAAATTAAAGGACCACAGCTGACTGCAGAAACGTCCTCAATCCCAAGGTGGGCTGTAATTCCCCCACACAATTCAATATCAATCAACATTGAAACTGCCAAAGCAACCACAAGAGTCCTCGTCACGCTGTGATCTGCGCATTTCTCTCTTTCCCGTTTTCTCTAAGCACACTTCTCCTTATTCAGCTCTGGTTTTATTTTTAGTTCTTATTTGTTTCCTTGGCCTGTTTTGATCTCATGAAAATATCTGTTTCCCTCACATTGTATGAAAAGTGCTCCGACATTAAAGACTGTATACCCCATCAAGTTTCCCAGAGGGATACCCACACATCCCTCACCATCTCATTCTAAAGGATCCTAATGTGTTTCTGGACCAGAAGGCATATATTGTCCATTAAGCTATTTCTGGTTTTTGCCTTGGATCTCCAGGTTTCGTTTAGTCCTCCACTTCCGCCAGTGCCAGACTCCAGAACCACAAGGAGGAGTTCACCTTTTTCTAGTACAGAGCATGGCCTTAGTCTAAGAAGAGCCAAACCAGAACCCAAGACTACATCTCAAGATCACCATAAACTGGACTGGGGCCAAGGGGCATCCCTAATGGAGTCCACCTTTGTCTGCTGAGAAAATTATATTAAGCAATGGCCAAAGCTTCCATAGTACTCCGTTTGAACAGCTAGAGTAATATCCATATTTGGATGGTCTCTTTAAACTAGGAGCCCCGGTCCCAGCACTCTGTGAAAACTGGAGAGGCGTGCTAACTTAGACACCAGGGAGCTTTTTGACTACATGCACTCCTAAGGGCTTGGGACCATTGTCCTCCTTGAACCCAAGCCCTCTTCATACATCTACGTTAGAGCAGCTTACCTGTCCAGCGTTCACAGCAGAGTGCTGTGCAGAGCAGGTGAAGATCACCATGGTGACAAACTTCAGCAGCTCATTCACAGTGTTCAATTGCATTGGAATATCTGAAAATGAGAAAAAGTATTTAAAGTCCTTCAGGTGAAAATGTTCACTATTTGACAGAATGTGGACCTTTCTAGCTGGTAATAAAACATCTGCCCACCTGTCTTTTTCTCACAAGTGAATCCGTTTGAATATATTGCATAGATCCACTCCTGCAGAGCCTGGTCATGCTGGACCATCTTATCATCCTTGTAGTAGCAGCTGAGTGTTCCCTCCACAAACCTTAAGGAAGATTCAGGATTCAGTCATGTTGCAGTTTACAGTCAATCTACATGGCAGTTAAAAGCCTGGCTGATGTTATACAGAAAAGCAAGAGCAGCACTTTTAATTTCCTCTCTACCTGGGAATTAATCAGAAAAAGTATTGAAAGGGAAGAAAGAACCGTTTGCAGTCGACTGAACTCCCTCAACCACAGTACTGTTTACTAACCTGCACAGAACAACTTTCTTCTATAACATATTCAGCTAAAGAAAATCTAATGGACTTGATCGGACCTGAGGATGGTGCTCTATAAGTCCCTGGGTTCAAAGTCTGTTGAGGTTCTGTGTGCCAGTTTTCTGGTGATCTGTCCAAAGAGCAGCCTGACAGATGGAACCGGAGTCCAAAACCCCTGAGCATGGCTCAACCCCATGGATGTATCTGTTATTGCTTACAGGTGGCCTATTATGAAAATTCATCTTTGCATATTGCTTTACTTCCAACTGGGTCTCTGTCAATATTTAGTTGGTTTCTATAAAACACACCGTTTCAAAAACCTCACAATTCTTACGTCACAATTGCTGCAGATGCTATCCCTCAACTAGCAACCCAAGTGTACCTCCTCCAATTTTAGAAGAGGAGCAACTTTGGCTGGTTTTCCCGGTGCGCTGTACAATGGATCCCGCTGTACAGTTTTACGTTGCTGTTCAGCAAGAACACAATTAGCCATTAGCACAAGCTAACGCTAACATTAGCCCACTGATAGCCTAAGGATACCCTGGCAGACATTCCTGATTTTCAGGAAAGGTCTCTGTTTCCCATTTTCTGTGTCCCCCATTTTAGTGTTTGAAGAATGATTAAAAAATGTCCTGTGTAGAGTGTTATTACGGTAGGTGAGTAGACAGGCTAAGTTAGCATGTGGTGCACAACAACAGCCTTTATGGTTGCTATGGGGCTGTTGAAAGAGGGCAGAGTGCCGGCCGTCTTTAAATGATAAATAAAAGAGCAGAGCGCGAGCTTGTCATGACCAACAGGGAACTGTGCTGAGATATTATGGTCTGTCTGAATAATCAATTTTGTTCTGACAGGGCTGATCTTTGCTGCTTCTGAAGGAGGCTCTGCTTCTGGGTCTGACTCAGATGAATTCCTGTACTGTTGTGCATCTACTGGCGGCCATTTTGTGGTGTATAAAGTCTGAGTGAAACATTGAGTTAGGTGCGTGGCCAGCTGCAGGTTATTTGCATACATTAAAAACAGCACATTCTAAACTGAGCTCAAAATAGTCTAAACTGGGGAGGAGAGAATGATTTTGTGCAGAAAATGTAATGAACATGTTGGTATGGCCCAGAAATCTGTCCTAGAGTTTTAAGGGGAGCATATAGGTAATTTTATTGGATTCATCCTGATGAATCCAATCAGTTACTTCGACTGCAGTCATGTCTTGACGACATCAAAATCTGGATGACTTTAAATTTCCTGCAATCTAAATTCTGACAAGACCGAAGTTGTAATCTTTGGGCCAGAGTCCTCAAAAAATAAACTTCTTAATCAATCACTTAATCTGGGTGCATTAACTTGGCCTTTGGTAATAGAGTAAAACATCTTGGTGTTATTTTTGGACCAAGACATGTCATTTAAATCCCATATTAAACAGGTTTCCAGAGTTTCCTTTTTTCACCTCCGGAAAATCGCCAAAATTAGAAACATTCTGTCCAGGAGTGATGCTGAAAAACTAGTCCATGCATTTGTTACTTCAAGGCTGGACTATTGTAATTCTTTTACTATCAGGAAGTCCACAAAATGCAGTTCAAAGCCTTCAGCTGATCCAAATGCTGCAGCAAGAGTTCTGATGAAAATAAACAAGCGGGATAATTTTTCTCCCATTTTAGCTTCCCTTCATTGGCTTCCTGTTAAATCAAGAATAGAATTTAAAATTCTTCTTCTAACGTATAAAGCCCCTTAATAATCAAGCTCCATCATATATCAGAGCTCTGATTACCCCGTATGTTCCTAACAGAGCACTTTGCTCTCAGACTGCAGGTCTTCTGGTGGTTCCTAGAGTCGCTAAAAGTAGAATGGGAGGCAGATCCTTTAGCTATCAGGCTCCTCTCCTGTGGAACCAACTCCCAGTTTTGGTCCGTGAGGCAGACACCCCGTCTACTTTTAAGACTAATCTTAAAACTTTCCTTTGTGACAAAGCTTATAACTAGAGTGGCTCATGTTACTCTGAGCTACCTTTATAGTTTTACTGCTATAGGCTTAGGCTACTGGAGGACATCAGGATCTAATTTTCTCACTACATAGAGTTCTACTGTTCTTCAATTATGCATTATGTGTTGTCATTTCTGCTTTTAACTTTCTGTTCTCTCTCTTTATCTTCATAGTAGGTACACCTGGTCTGGCGTTTTGTTAATTGTGACATCATCCAGGAGAAGACGGCTCACCCGCTACTGCCATCTAATGTAGAACAGATTACTAGATCAATGTTTGCTTCTGTGCTTTTTTGTCTCTCTAGTTGTGTCTCTGTTCTGTCTTCTGTAACCCCCAGTCGGTCGAGGCAGATGACCGTTCATACTGAGCCCGGTTCTGCCGGAGGTTTTTCCTTCCCGTTAATGGGGAGTTTTTCTTCCCACTGTCGCTTCATGCTTGCTCAGTATGAGGGATTGCAGCAAAGCCATGTACAATGCAGACGACTCTCCCTGTGGCTCTACGCTTCTCCAGGAGTGAATGCTGCTGGTCGGGACTTTGATGCAATCAACTGGTTCCCTTATATAGGACATTTTGACCAATCTGTATAATATGATTGAACTTGACTTTGTAAAGTGCCTTGAGATGACATGTTTCATGATTTGGTGCTATATAAATAAAATTGAATTGAATTGAATTTTTAACAAAATAATATTACTTAGGGATGTAATAATAATAATAATAATAATAATAAACAGTCATAATAATAATGGTCATTGCAACACACATTGCAGTGAAGTTCTTCAGTGTTTTCCAAGGACCCAGTCTGTGGGATCCAACCCCAAACCTCTCCGGGACACAAGTGCCTGCTCTCTAACAACTAGGTCATCACTCCCCAATAGAGAGCATAACCCTAACCTGGATGTTTTCTACCACATGGTTAAAAGCAATCAGTCTGTAGAACCTGTAGATGATGTTCCACAGTTCCAGTCCATCATCTCTGTAGTAGAAGTTGGGCACATCTTTCATCCCACGGTCAGAGATGTCGTCTGGTAAACAGAGGGATCTGTACGTCACAGAGGACAGCGCCTTCCTCAGGATGGTGAGCATACTTCTCCACCAGAGGATGCAAACTAGGGAGGAGACAGTGAGAGTGGTGTAAGCTGATGAGGAAAAAGTGGACATGGGTTCCTGTTCTGTGTTTTCTCTTCCTTTACATACCCTGGTGAAAACGCCTGTATCAGATATGAGGAGCTTTCGTGCCAAAAAGTTGATCATCAGAGTGTAGCGAGTGTGAGGCATGAGAAGCTGAAACCGATGTCCTGTTAGTTAACGTAGCAGCTCACTATTAGCAACACATCATGTTTACTGAATTTATCTTTAAATCCTGTGTAAAGAAAGCCTGACAGAGGTTCTTAATGGTTCAAAGTTAGAACTTAAACATGATTTAGAAGTAATGGGGATAGCACAGGTATAAATGTAACCATTGAGCTTCAGGTACCTTTAGAGAGGGTGCATCATGGGCAGGTGGCGCAGCAGAGCCACTGTGAACACCTCAGCAAGCAGGTGGGTGCGCAGCAGGTGAGAACTTAGTTGATGCAGGTTCAAATCAGCATTCCTCACAAACGTCTTGGCCAACAACCAGTCCCACTCCGAGTCATAGGAAGGAAGATGGGATTGGGTCCTCTGCCAGGAGTCTGCTTGAGCTGCAGGAGTAGAACAGGAAATGAGCCAGACTAATTGATGATGGGTGCAGAAAGATGTGTGTTAAAAGCACGATGAACTAGTGTTGAAGAGAGCAAAGGCCAGACAGATATAGCTAGAAATCCATCAAACTGCGGTCTAGACACAGGAGCCCCATTCAAAGAAACTTTACATCTGACCTCAGTTACCAGAAATACAGCGCTTCCACAGTGGCTTTCCCCCTCCTCTGGTAATAATGCCCAGTTAAAAGCTGTTTTATCGCAGCCGAAGAATCTCTCACTGAAAATGTTAGAAAGTCTGCCCTTTAATTTAAATACATGGATCCAGCAGCGACTACTGTCCCCAGTAAAGAAATTATTGTGTCTTTAAAGCATTATTCCCAAAAAAAGTAAAAAACCAAAGCAAACTGGACTTGTTTTCCGTAGTTGAAGACGTTTCGCTTCCTCTCCAGGAAGCTTTCTCAATTCAAAAAGTCTGGAGTAATGTGCAGTACCAAGCTTTATACTGCTGCCAAACAAAGGCCTTGTAATGGCTTAGATAACATGCAAATTCAACCGAAACAGGTCCACCCCTTAGTAATGGGCTGTCTTTAAAGCCATTAAGCCAGCAGATTGAACCGAAACTGGTCCACTCCTCTGTAACGAGGAGTTGTTAGGGTTGTTATTGGCATGGCGTAAAGGAACATGTTTATGATCACCCGAATGAGGGTGAGAGTTAAGGTGATGGTTGGCCGAATTAATCCGATAACTGTATTGTAAGTTTTTAAGAGTTGGAACCTAAGGCCTCCTCCTCTGTTTAAGGTTGTTTTTTCTCTCTTAACGTAGATGGCTTCCTTCACACCCCTTTCAAACCATCTGTCTTCTTGTCCAAAATGTGAACATTTTGGTCCTCAAAAGAGTGTCCTTCTTCCTTAAGGTGTAGGTGGACAGCAGAGTCTTGTCCTGAGGAGGTAGCTCTCCTGTGTTGAGCCATGCGTCTGTGGAGAGGTTGTTTGGTTTCTCCAATATAAAGATCAGAACATTCCTCACTGACTGAACTGCATACATCACTCCGCTCATCTTAGGTTTGGGGGTTTTGTCCTTGGATGCACCAGCCTCTGTCTGAGGGTCCTGTTTGGTTTGAAATGTACTGGGATTTTGTGTTTGAAGAAAATCCTCTTGAGTTTTTCAGAGACTTCAGCAACATATGGGATGACAATGTTTTTTTGTTTATTCTTCTCACCCATTATGTTCTGCAGTGGGTCTTTTGGATTTTCTTGCTGATTTGACCAAAAGCCCAGTTAGGGTACCCACAGGTTTGGAGGGCATCTTTGATGTGTATCTGTTCCTTGTGCTTCCCTTCCCTTTAAAGCATTACAGTTGCAAAGCTTACTGCCCCTAACAATGAAATCAGTGCAGCTCAAAATGTTGATCTTCTTGTCTAGTCAGCGCAAAAATGAAACAGAAACAGACCAGGTTGGACCAGAACCCAAGTTTAACTTCCAGTATACCAAGGGAGGAAGATGATGAGAGAGGTAAAACCATCTCTGAGACTTGCTGATGGAGAACTGCAGCAAAGACAAAATCCTGGGGTTCTTCAGCCCTCAAGTGTCAAGTTATCTACAGGCCAGTTGGTTGTTTAGCAATGATGCTAGAAAAATCCTTTTCTGTCCTACACCCCAAAGTGCTCAGCTCTGCTGGGAGATTAACTAGAAATAACTGAGACGGATGGAAGTTTCATCAAGAGCTGTAGAAAAGCCTGTCACTCCGCTGAGATGTTTTGGGCCTGTTTCTCTTCCTGGGGACCAGTTTAGAGTTTCAGAAACCAGAACATTTTAAAGTCAAAATCAGGTGGCCTTTGCCAGAAAATAACATTGGGTTTCATTGGGTCTTTCAGCAGGAGGCTAAAAGAAATGGTTGAGGAGAAACTAAATCAAGCTTCTTCAATGGCCATTGCGGTCTCCAGACCCAAATCCCGTAGATAGCATCCAAATTAAAGGGACCAGGAACCATCCAGAGAAGTTGGGCTTGCCTGAAATCTCTCCCTGAATGTTTTAACCCACCTACAGAAGACTTGGTGCTACCCTTTGGGGGATGTCCAAAATATCAGGAGAGACTATCGGAGGACGCTGCCATTAACTGCCGATCTCACCTGGATTGCAATCGGCATCAGTTGGTCATCAGGAGTTTTGTGCAGCAGAACAAGAGGAGCCACCAGGTACTGCTGCTTCCCATTTATGATGTTTGCTTTCACTCCATCCAGGATCTTGTAGTCACACAGGAGATGTTGCCTTTCTGTATGAAAATATCAGGAGGAAGTCAATGTTACTGGGATGTTTAAATATTCAGGAATTGCCATATGATGTCTGATGATCACCTTCATCTCATCTTTCAGACGCTGTTTACTGCCCTTGAAGACCATCTCATCAGTGACAGGAAAGTTTTGAGGCAGAGCTCGACAGCGGCGGATCATGGGGTTTACTCCATTCAGGAACTGGTAGCCAAAGAAGGAATCCTCCTTCCAGTGGTCATGGACATAATCTGGAAAACATTGACGATCTCAGCAAATATCCTCCACTGCTGTCTACATCACTGTCTGGTGTTTCACTGATTTTAAATCTCTTCCTAAAACTAATTTCTTTGCCTTTGACACCATGTGAGAAGTTGATGTTAGCTTCTGCTTAAATTATTAAGCTTTTATTGCATGGCTGCTAATGCATTTTAATTACATCCCATTTATGTGTTTTATTTTTGTTTCTTTACTGTAGCATTTAAACGTTTCAAATCTTTTTATGTATTTTTTTACAGCATTTTGATCCCTTTAGTCATTTAATGTGGTTTACAAATAAAGTTGGATTGGATTGGATAGATTCAGCACCAACATCCAAGCAAGGCGATGCTTTCTGGCATCTAACAGGCCATTAAGAGATCAGCTGAGAATGGGAGC
Organism: Fundulus heteroclitus; assembly: GCF_011125445.2. Taxonomy (NCBI): domain Eukaryota; kingdom Metazoa; phylum Chordata; class Actinopteri; order Cyprinodontiformes; family Fundulidae; genus Fundulus; species Fundulus heteroclitus. The sequence goes on along the minus strand of NW_023396857.1, from coordinate 10,443 downwards.
AATCATACGAGCAGTGTTAAATCTGAGGTTTTTTATTAGTGAGATCCGTACCCAGGCAGCAGCGTGCCACCGGGCAACGCAGTCTTGACACTCAGGCAGGGCGACAACGGCGTCTAAAAAGACAACAAAACACCAACACCCCCCACCACCCCCACCCCCCCCCCCCCACCCCCCCCCCCCCACCCCTTCATCTGCCACCACACCACACACACACACACACCAAAACAAAGTCAACCTAACTGTATACTTCATGCCCTGGAAATCTGTGTATTTTATACTGGATATTTCACCTGCTTATTGCTTTAATCCTAATTATTTCCCTGTCGTGGGATGAATAAACGATTAGCTAATGTTAACTTATCTTAAATAACACTTTTTAATAGGATATATGTACTGGGTTCTTTCAAGGTCTTAATTACATTTTCTGTGTGGGCTCCAGTAACATATGATAGATAATATCTACTTTAAAAGTTAACATGAACTGCTGCTGAAGATGACCACTCTGATCTACCTGGATGTTCTCTGGAGGACTGAAACGCCTTAGTCAGTGACATCTGTCTGTGGGTCTGTCGGGGCAATCAGAGATGTTTCGTCTCCTCTCTCCGTTTCTGTGGCTCGATGTTTTCTTGCTCATGGTTTTTCACGTGCTTATATAAATTGTTGTGTTTCCACTGAATTTAACCGGCTTTTTACAAAACATACAGCTTGATTTCATTTACGGTATGAAAATAAAGCCAAACGGTGCTACTTCCCCTGTTCATGTTTTTTCGCTGCTGTGGTGTCTCTCTCTGTCTGAGTCTCTGAGCAGCAGCGCACCATGCGGTTGTTGTGTGGTGTGAGTTTGTGAGGAGCTGAGTGGGCGGGCCAGGCTGAGCCTGCGTGCTGATTGGCTGCCGCCACTGAGTCATGTACGAGAGGGGAGGCAATGTGCCGTGACGACTGGGAGACTGGTGAAGCTGCCGCAGTGACACGCGCGCTGACTGACACTCTGACCATTTGTCAGTGTCAGTTTTGCCCCCCCTCTGTCCTGGGCCCAGGACAACTGACAACCGTTTGTCCCCCCCTGTCGGCGGGCGTGCCCGTACCAGATATTTCAGTGCGGTGGCAGCTGTACAGACGTTGAATATCTTCAATGTTGTCCACTTCTCCTTGCACTCAGCCAATTCTACCAATTTCAGCTCCGCAAGTCTAAGTAATAGAAAATAAACAGTAAATTCATCGTGCAAAAGTCATTTTACATGGGAAGTAAAAACAGGAAGAGTAATTCTTACGCTTTAACTGCAGTGTAGGCCATCTCTATTTTCTTTGTGAAGAAGAAACGCACATCAAGAGGCAATGCACTACAGGTCTCTGCTTCCATGTTTGTGGTAATCCAGGTTTATACTGAGCCCAGCTAAGAGACACAGAAGAGATGTTAGCAAAGCAGAAAACCCACCCTACCAACCGGGACCATGCATTGGTAGCAGGTATAAACAATGAATGGGTGGATGGACGGTTTTACTTATACTCACTTATAGAGTCTCTGTTGTTCAACGATATCTTTTGTCCAGCATAGTTTGCCGATGTGTGATGTTTTTCTTGACTAAGAAGCACAGCTAAAAAGGTATACAACATAAGAAGTTGAACAGAATCTGATTCATTTCAGTCTGTTGGAAACGTGCTCTAGCTTCCTCTCAGTCTATTCTTTCTCTGCTTAGTAAATGTGTTTAAGATGGAAACCGGATCCTTCTCTGAAGTAGTGCTCCTCGCAGTCAGTGATCAGTGATCCATTGTAGATGGGGAAGGGGTAGATATCTCCCATCGGAGATTTCACCTCTACTTTAGCAACAAACCATGGGCTGTTTGGGAAGAGGATGTGGTGCTCTTTCCTAAGGATGATCACTGAAAGCTCACCGAGTGGCTTGTAGCATTTCACCTCGAACTTAACCTTAAACTGAAACAACAAGGAAATCTCAGATCCCAAATCAGCATGAAATTTACCAAGATTTTTAATATAATAATCTAATATATAATCTTTATTTATCATTGCAGCTTTGTATCAATAAAATGCAGGGGTTCCCAAAGTGGAGGTCAGGACCCCTGGGGTGTCGCAAGATGATTTGATGCTGATGTGCAAAATAGATTTAGTATTTCCGCTTTTTGTGAAACCGATTAGTAAGTATAAATTTACAAGATGCTCCACATTCCTTGATTTAACGCGGGGGGAGGGGGAAGGCTGCACCTTTTTGTAAGAGTTCTTACACTGTAAAATGTAACATTCAGTTTTTATTAAAAACTTCAAGTGAACAGAAATTAAATTCTCATCAACCTTTTTTTAAATAAGCGCTGTGAATTGTTACATAAAAATGAAGTATTTGAAAGAGGAGGAGACTTGTGCAGATCACTTTAACCTCTTGGCAGATTTTTTTTGCTGGTAGATGTGGCCAAACAAACCATGAGCGAAGTAGCTGTTACAATTGATGGGATGTATTCAACATCAGAGAAGACAGGCTTTTCTAAAAAGGTGAACATTGTGATCTGATGCTGTGCGTACACAGATAGAGTCCCAGTGTCCTGCGACTGCACGGATAACAACATGAAAACCTAATAAGGTACTATGAAAAGTAACTTGAGATACACATCATTGCTCCCTGTAAGCAGATGAATTCTAAAGGCTGAGTTCCAAAAAAGCGCTTACTGTGAGTATGTTAAGTCTACTCAAAATGATTAAGTTCATAGAATTATGCAAACCTAATGTTCACAACTTAGACTTGTGCCTTACACTTCCTTTGTAGAAGAATGGAAACCAGCTTGTGAGCTCCACGGATTCGCTCTGACCATCTGTGCCCACCAGGGTGATGTAGACATTGTGGAAAGTGCTGGCATGAGCGACATCTCCAGTGTACACGGTCACTTCGTAAACCACCGACATCTTTTCCTAGAGGGCAGAACGATCCTGACAGGGAAACAACCAAGAAGCAACACAAACCTCAGGTAAAACCACAGCTTCTGTAAAAAGTTGCCTGTTTAACCAACAGATTCTTCTTACCTGCATCAAACTGGACCAAGGTGATCTGTACGGACCAGGAGGTGGATATGCCTTTTTATATACTCAGTTTCTGTGGGAGTGGACTGTTTGTCACATAGGTAGATGAGAGGTTGTGGATGGTGTTTTATTGACATATGTAACTCTGATCATATCTGGTCTGGATGCACCTGCATTATTTCCCCTTGTGAAAGAAGCTCACATGGTTACAGATTTACTACTCTGTTTCCTTATCCAAGGACACAGAGAGAGGAGTTGTGTTAGATAAGGACTGGATACCATCAATAATCTTGATGGTATGTTTTTAACAGAAACATGGTTACATGAATTTGCATCTAAATTCTGACAAGACCGAAGTTTTAATCTTTGGGCCAGAGTCCTCAAAAAATAAACTTCTTAACCAATCACTTAATCTGGGTGGCATTAACCTGGCCTCTGGTAATAAAGTAAAAAATCTGTGTTATTTTTGACCAAGACATGTCATTTAAATCACATATTAAACAGGTTTCCAGAGTTTCCTTTTTTCACCTCCGGAATATCGCCAAAATTAGAAACATTCTGTCCAGGAGTGATGCTGAAAAACTGGTCCATGCATTTGTTACTTCAAGGCTGGACTATTGTAATTCTTTACTATCAGGAAGTCCACAAAATGCAGTTCAAAGCCTTCAGCTGATCCAAAATGCTGCAGCAAGAGTTCTGATGAAAATCAACAAGAGGGATCATATTTCTCCAATTTAGCTTCCCTTCATTGGCTTCCTGTTAAATCAAGAATAGAATTTAAAATTCTTCTTCTAACGTATAAAGCCCTTAATAATCAAGCTCCATCATATATCAGAGCTCTGATTACCCCGTATGTTCCTAACAGAGCACTTCGCTCTCAGACTGCAGGTCTGCTGGTGGTTCCTAGAGTCTCTAAAAGTAGAATGGGAGGCAGATCCTTTAGCTATCAGGCTCCTCTCCTGTGGAACCAACTCCCAGTTTTGGTCCGTGAGGCAGACACCCTGTCTACTTTTAAGACTAGGCTTAAAACTTTTCTTTTTGACAAAAATTATAACTAGTGACTCATGTTACTCTCAGCTACCTTTATAGTTTTACTGCTATAGGCTTAGGTTACTGGAGTATATCAGGATCTAATTTTCTCACTATATTGAGTTCTACTGTTCTTCAATTATGCATTATGTGTTGTCATTTCTGCTTTAACTTTCTGTTCTCTCTCTTTTCTCTCATAGTAGGTACACCTGGTCTGGCGTTCTGTTAACTGTGACATCATCCAGAGAAGACGGCTCACCTGCTACTACCATCTAATGTAGAACAGATTACTAGATCAATGTGTGCTTCTGTGCTTTTTTGTTTCTCTTGTTGTGTCTCTGTTCTGTCTTCTGTAACCCCAGTCGGTCGAGGCAGATGACCGTTCATACTGAGCCCGGTTCTGCCGGAGGTTTTTTTCCCCGTAATGGGTGGTTTTTCTTCCCACTGTCGCTTCATGCTTGCTCAGTATGAGGGATTGCAGCAAAGCCATGTACAATGCAGATGACTCTTCCTGTGGCTCTACGGTTCCCCAGGAGTGAATGCTGCTTGTCGGGACTTTGATGCAATCAACTGGTTTCCTTATATAGGAAATTTTTGACCAATCTGTATAATCTGACCCAATCTGTATAATATGATTGAACTTGACTTTGTAAAGTGCCTTGAGATGACATGTTTCATGATTTGGCGCTATATAAATAAAATTGAATTGAATTGAATTGAATTGAATTTAATGAAGCAGCTACTCTGATAGAGTAGACTCCTCCAAACTATAATTTTCTTTGTGAGAGCAGACAGCAAAGGAAAGGTGGAGGAGTGGCAAACTTTGTTTAATGATTCACTAAAGTGTAAAAAGGTGTTTTTAGGAAAATTTGACTCTTTTGAATACCTGGCTCTCCAGGTAAAGAGCCCGGTACGAACTATGTTCCTAAATGTTTACAGATCCTAATTTAAAATCTAACTTTTTAAATGATCTTAGTGACCTCTTATTTGTGAAATGTGTTAATTATGACTGTTTCATATATTGTGGGAGACTTCAACTTTTACGTTGACAACCCTGAAGGCAGAGGTGGAAAGAACTGTGTGATACATTTAGAACTTTGGTTTAACTCAACATGTTAAACAGCCAAGGCACAAACAGGGACATATTTTAGACTTAATCATCACTAAGGGTCTAATCATTCCAAGGTAAATGTAACTGATGTTGCCATATCTGATCACTTATGTATCTTTAAAAGCATAATTTCTTGTGACTCATTTAGCCAAAGGGACATCATAAGAAAACACACTTTAAGGACAATTCCACAGAACTTTTATCCAAGCTTACTCTGCTACTTCAACCTTGTGCTGCAACTCAGTATATGAACTAGTAGATAAGTTTCAGTCTAAAGTCTCAGATATCATTGACTGCATTGCTCCAGTCAAAGTGAAGTTTGATTCCGGGAAGAAATAATCTCTGTGCTGTTATTCTGTTTTTATTTTTATGTTCTATATTTTAATCATGTAAAGCACTTTGCATTTTCTTTGTACTGAAATGTGCAATACAAATAAATTTGCCCTGCCTTGCCTTAGCAGCTGCTAAAGAAAACCCGTCTGAGGCAGAACTGGCTTTCTCTGCTCTGAAAGCAGCCTTGTCCTCTCAACCGGTGCTGGCTTTGCCAAACTGACAAACCATTTATTCAAATGGTGGATGAAAAATCTGGTTTCATCTCATCTGTTTTGTTGCAATCTCATGGTGACAAATTGCAACCTGTGGCTTATTATTCCAGTAAGCTTGACGCAGCTGCAGCTGGTTTACCTTGTTGTTTGTCCACCATGGCTGCAGCTGAGAAACCAGTGTTACAACTCGGACAGTTTTATTCCACAATCTGTTTCAATCATCCTCCTGGAACACAAGGCTTCTCATTTATCAGCAGCAAGGTGGCTCAAATATTCTTCAATTTTATTGGACTTGTCTAACATTGTTGTGAATGTAATGTAATTGCACATTCAACCACACTGATCTTCAGGAAACTGAAACTGATTGGATTTTCTACTTAGCTGTTAAAGATGCCATGACATCCCTAAAGAATGGTTGGGGCCCGTCTGTCAAATCACAGGATTAATGACCCATGCTTTGATGTCAGTATGTGGAGTAATGTTACTCCAGACTTTTTGAATTGAGAAAGCTTCCTGGAGAGGAAGCGAAACGTCTTCAACTACGGAAAACAAGTCCAGTTGCTTTGTTTTTTACCTTTTTTTGGAATGACCATGACCTGGATGACTGAGAATCTTCACCATCAACAAGATATAATTCAGGTTTGTTAGAAATAATTGGAACTGAGGATAAGCTGTACACAAGGACTTGTTTGGTTTATTGTACAACAAAATTAAGCTCCTGAGGCGTTGGGGCTGTGTTCAGGGTATTTCACTATAAAATTGCACTGAGCTTATGTATGACAATGCATTCATGACAGCTGTAGAAATACCATATTAGAGGCTCTTTTAATATGATTATAGAATATTAATAGAAGGGCAAACAGCAACAAATCACTTGTTTTAGCCTAGGTAATATAAAACTGTGATTATGAAATACAATAATGATTCATCACAAACCAGTCCATTTGAAAGAAGGCTTTTAATATACTTTGAGAAGCAATATATGAGAAAATATATGAGGAGAATATGAGAATTAAGTGCAAGGCCCAAGGTCTTTGATTTTATTAGATGTATAAAAAACAGGTGGTATATTTGCTTTGGCTCTCATCAAAACTATATGAAATTGAATTGGATATGATGGCTGTTCTAAAGGAGATTTTTGACTAGAATGTTAATGCAGCTAAAAGAGGAATTTTGAGGAGCTTCAAGATATCAAAAGGCTAAATTAAACACGTCATCTATTGCACAATCATTTGATGCCATCTGGTTACGCTAAGCTGAGGCGAACCTCAGAGGGACAGTTTAACGTGAAAAGAGACAAAAATATATGATAAAACAAATCTAACCATGACGTAAACATCTGAATGTGATTTTGCGGCTAGGTCAATGTGTTCTGGCCTTGTCAGGGACTGGAACGCGAAAAGAATACCAGATGATGGAGGGGTGAAAGGGAACTCTTAATAATTACTGACGGACACAAAGTGTCTGCGATGAGATCAACTAATTGTATTCTGCTCACCTAATAAGAGCACACATACAGCCAGGCCAGCTGACAGCTTTGCTAGGGCACGGGACAACACAGTCTTTTTGCCCCCCCTACACCTGCCGCCACCACACACACACACACAAAAGTCTACTTAACTGCATACTTCATGCCCTGGAAATCTCTGTATTTTATACTGGATATTCTCAACCCATCTATTGAATTTAGTGCACTAGTTGATCTTTTCTTCATAAGAGACAACAAGCACTGCAACCAAAAATATGGCCTTTTTTGATCTGCTGTATATAGCCAGTCCCTAACAAATTTTTCCCTTCCATTGCAGGAAGTAGAATATGTTAGATACTTTGTGAATTCTCTGCCCGCTGAATCTCTGAGAAAGGCTTTCTTTTTGACATTAACGCACAACATTCACAGATACTTTTGACATTTTAGCTTGAAGTATCATGAAACTGTTGACCTTTCGGGTTTTGTGATTTTTATTCTAATATTACAATTATATAATAATAATAATAATTTTATGTTTGTTTTTTGTCTTCCTAATCCACCTCATATACCTTTCAATCCTTATGTAATTTTGTCTGTGTTGTGTCCACCTATGGAGAACCAAGTCTTCCATAATTAAAAATAAATACAGAAATAAATAAATGCTCAATAAATAAATATGCATACAATTATGTGCCACCAAAAATATAATAAACAAATAAATGTAGGTAGAAAATAAATTATACAGTGAGACAAAATGTATATATCTCCGTAAAAACAACAAACAGAAATGTAAAAAGGACAGACAGAAATGTAAAAAAGACAAACAGAATGTAAAAAGGACAGGCAGAAATAAATAGCATCGGAGAAATAAATAGGGCGAAAAAAATACAAAGAAAGAATAAAAACAGACAAAAATATTATAACATGCACATAAATAAATACTTAAAAAAAATAAGTAATTAATAAATAAAGTGGCTAATTAAGGAGATATATACATTTTGTCTCACTGTATAATTTATTTTCTACCTACATTTATTTGTTTATTATATTTTGGTTGCACATAATTGTATGCATATTTATTTATTGAGCATTTATTTATTTCTGTATTTATTTTTAATTATGGAAGACTTGGTCCTCCATATCCACCTGCCTGTTGCTTTAATCCTATAAATTTCCCCGTAGTGAGATAAAAAGGATTAGCTAAATAACACTTTTTAAAAGGTTCTTAAAAGGTCTTAATTATATTTTCTCTGTGGGCTCCAGTAGCATATGATAGATAATATCTACTTTGAAAGTTAACATGAAGTGCTGCTGAAGATGACCACTCTTATCTACTGGATGTATTCTGGAGGACTGAAACGCCTCAGTCAGTGACGTCAGTCTGTGGGTCTGTCGAGGCAGTGAGAGAAGTTTCGTCTCCTTTTCTGTTTCTCGATGTTTTCTTGCTCATAGTTTTTCACGTGCTTGTTAGATAAATTTGTTGTGTTTCCACTGCATTTAACCGGCTGCTTGATTTCATGTACGGTATTAAAATAAAGCCAAACGCCGCTTATTCCCCTCTTCTTGCTTTTCCTCTGTGCGGTCTCTCTCCCAGTCTGAATAGGACTGCCAACTCCTCAGTAAGGAAAGTAGCTATTGGCTGGTCTAAAAGTCACTAGAAGTCGCTGAATGACGTCATCGCCTAATTTGCATAATCTGCCACACGAGGATGTGCATATTATTGACGCTGTGTGAGAAATAACGTCGTTAGAGAGAGACAAAAAGTGAGAAAAAACACTCAGAATATATATAGAGACTTTTTTCTGTCCATTAATGTTATTTATTATTATTATTATTATTATTATTATTATTATTAGTATTATTATTATTATTATTATTATTATTTTTTTTTATTTATTTTTTATTAATGTTTATTTTATTACAATACTAACCCTCCTCCTTTACCCGGGTTTGAGACCGGCAAAATGAACCATAAAGAGAAACTATGGCGGAGTTACAAATTTTTTCCTTTCAACATTTTCTTTTTCTCTTGTGGTCCACTAAGGAGCCTACAAATCACGGTAAAACATGAACATGTGGCTGTGTGAATCAAATGCCGTTTTTTATTTAAGATAAAATATTTCAAATTCAGTTATTTATGATCAACATGCGCCGTCAATCCCGGCGCATGTTAGCTTTATTTGCAGTCTGGACGCTGAGGGTAAACATGCTGTGGCTCTGACTGCAGCGCTGAGAGGGACTCATGCGGGAGGGGGAGAACGGGGGAGGCGCCCCACGGCAGTACTGCCGCTGGAGGACAAGAGTATGAACGATACGTGCTTTCACGTCAGAGTCTCCAGAAGTCGCTAGATTTGTCGCTAGTCGCTTTTGTGAAAAAGAGTCGCTGGAGGGGTCTGAAAAGTCGCTAAATATAGCGACAAAGTCGCTGAGTTGGCAACACTGGCCGCGCGGTTGTTTTGTGTGTTGAGTGAAGAGAAGCTGAGTGGGCGGGCCAGAGTGAGCCTGCGTGCTGATGGCTGGCGCCACTGAGGGGGAGCAGCAGAGAGCCGTGACACACAGACTGCTGCTGCAGCGCGCGCGCTGACTGACACTGACCATTTTAATGATCAGAGGTCCGTTTTGGCCCCCCCTCTATCGTGGGCCCGGGACAACTGACCTGTTTGTCCCCCCCTGTCGGCGGGCGTGCATACAGCTGTAACCTTTATAGACAACTTTTAAAATCTTTTGGGAGAGGAGACATCTGTTCAACAGATATTGTGTTGTTCTAAATGGGTCAGGTGCAAAATGCCTGATTTCAAACATTTTCTATTCTGTGAACCATGCCCCATCAGTGTTGTTCCAAGACAAAATACAGCAAGTACAAAAACAAATGATAAGCCCATAGACAGCACCGAACAAGTCAAGAAAAAGATACCAGAAAGATGACACAGAGAGAGACACATACAGAGGATTCACCCCAGATCTCAAAAGGACAAAATGAGTACTCCCCTTTAACTCCCACAGAGAACCCAAAACCTCCATCCCATGAACACCGGTCCAGGCTGCACCGCCTCCCCTTTTACACCGCTAAGCCCAGATGACCCTTTTGGAATTCACACACACAACATGAAAAAGGTTTTCAAGATGTGTCCTACTGTTGACATCCTCTCCACATAGCTATTCTGATGAGCCTATTTCTGTGACAAAACAATGTCTTCCAAAAGCAGCAGAGCTCCAGATCCTCCTCCTCTACGTATCAAGGAACATGCCTGTGCTCAGGACTTTC